>NW_018164951.1:2980509-2999587 GCF_001263595.1 Phalaenopsis equestris | reverse complement strand
GACGACTATTGGCAGATTTGTTAAAAACTGAAGTTAAGAAAGTAGTTCTGAAGATTGATAATCAGTCCGCAATTGCATTAAGCAAGAATTCAGTTTACCATGAGAGGAGCAAACATATCGATACCCGATTTCACTACATTAGAGATTGTGTTGAATCTAGAATGATTGAAATTCAACATGTTTGCACAGAAGATCAACGTGCTGATATTCTGACAAAGTCACTTGCAAGATTGAAGTTCTTGGAGATGAGAGAAAAAATTGGTGTGCGAATCGTCAGTGAAGGACAACAAGCTTGAGGAGATTGTTGTGTTAATCTAGTTGTCTCTAGAAATTGTTTATGTATTTTTGCACATTTTTCATGTGGATTAGGAAGTTTTGAAAACCGTTTTGTGGTTAGGTGGTTAGGAAAACCGTTAAGTGGTTAGTTAGTTTTATTTTCAGAAAAATGTGATGTATTTGCTTATAAATTAAACCAGAAAATGTAGAGCGAATGAACAACTAAAAAAATTCCTCTATTTTTTGTTGGCGTTTAAAATTTGGTTTTGAAAACCAACAGAATAAAGGATTTGTTGATGCCACAATACACAAACCTTTGTCAAAACATAAGCTTGGCCTTCGAAAACCTGAGCTACTTCGAGGGCAATCACCTAAGCCCTATTCGAAAAATGAATGGATAACTCTAGAGCAAAAAATAAACATATAGGCATGGAGCAAATTTTTGATTGGGACAATTTTTTCATTCATCCAGTTAGTTTCGGTCATGCCCACTCACCAACAAAAACCACATTTTTATTTTTTTTAATCAAATAAAGTGGATCCAACTAGGCAAACAAGCGACACATTACCATCAGAATCTGGACGCAAAACTACATTCAGAATCCAAGCCCGCATATTTTCTCCATAAAATGAGAATCAATTTTCAGATGCAAGTAGCTCTATGAAGCTGTACTTTAACATCATCAACGTTGACCTCTTCCTAAAATAGAAATCTGTGCGTAGATACTCAGATTGTTCGGATTACATTTCATTAGACCTGAAATTTTTATTTCAAAGAGAGCGTTACAATTTTTTTTGGCAAAGCGAACGCTGATATTCTCTCATTTTTTAAATAATTAAATATTATATTTAAAATTCAGATGGTTATATTCAATATTTTAAGAAATTACAATATAAAATTCTTAATTAAAAAAAAATGAAAATTTTATCTTTTAGCTATCTCAAACTCAAGTTTAACCAAAGTAATATGAAATTGAAATAGTAATACAGCCTTTGTTTCTCCGAAAATAACCATGACCATACTAACACAATTTTATTTCATTAAAAAAATAAATATATAAAAAAAAATCTAAATAAAAAATACAAATGTTTTCCTCGCGCATTCCTTCAAGTTGCTAGCTGGTGAACAGATTAACAAATGAACAAACAATGATTTTCCCATCCTCCATCTTATATATATATATATATATATATATATATAATTTCCTATTTACAAAACATGAAAATAAAAAACCAAACAAACAAATATTAAAATCAGTAATCATCGCTCCCACTTATTTTCTGTAAATTTCAACCTACTTATAAACATCTACAGGATTTATATATATAGATATTTGTCTGTGTAATTTTTAGCAGTCAGCACAAAAGCGACTCAAAGAACAAATCATCCCTCGGCTCCTCCTTCGCCACAGGGAACAAATTCCCCATCTGCTTCTGCTGTTGATTCACATAAGAACTAGCAGAATTTTCAAATCCTGAAAAGCCATCAACATAGTTGCTCTGGTTGGGTAACATTTCCAGCGTTGGAAATGGTGAGTGTGAGTGTTGAAAAGCATCAACTCTTTGGCCGAAAAGAGAGTTCGCGATGATCGCCGGCGATGGCCGGATTGTTGTTGAGATGGCCAGATGATTCTGCTGCGGCGGCGGCGGCGGCTGATTTGCCGAATGGCTCCCACCGCGAGCGGCGGGGATGTCGTGATTGTGCTTGCCTTCGTAGGTGGTGATGACGGCCCTCAAGTCATAGGATGCTCTCTCAATATGTTTACGAACAGGGCATCCCACTGTTGTGCACTTGTAATAGCTTCTGTAATTTGAAACAAAGAAGGTTTATTAAGATTACAAAAATAAAAAGAAAATGCATGATTTACATATATACCCACTTCATTCCTATGTATTTACATATCTAACACCCAAACTTCCATTGTTACATAAACGACAGCTTTATCTACGCGTCAAAAGAAAAGGAGTATGAAAGCTTACATAGCAGTAATAGAGTGGAAAAATATAATTGGACGGCAAGAATGATAAATACCATTCAAATGTTATATTATTTGAATATTGAGTCAAATGCACAGCAATTTCCATGAAGTATCACATCAAGTACAATATAAGCAGATAACTATCAAACATCTTCTAGATACAAATTTTCTGAAAATACATTTTACCAAATTATCTTAATTATGATTTAGAAAAATTTACATATATACCGCATTATTGATTTATATTTACATATCTAACATTTTAAATTTGAAATTTATATTAGTAGGTGCCATAAAATTATGAATGAAAAGTTATATATCTATATATATTTTAAAACACAATAATAATAAAAATGATATTTTAAATATAAATATGAAAATTTGAAGGTTAGAAAATTTTACATATATACCACAATGTTAATTCTAAGTAATGAATACCTTGGATTTGGATTCCCCTTCACAACCTTCTGCCCATACTTTCTCCATCGATAGCCATCATCAAGAATATCTATATCGCTCGTCGTCTGCACCACAACTCTAGGCTCCCTCACCGTCTTGTTTCCGGCCAACGCCGCCCCTTCGTTTCCTCCTTCCATCTTCCTGTTACAGCAAATTTCAAACTTTTAATCCACTGCGTTCTAAAGCTCGAATTTTGGTTTCAAATTCAGAAGTTACTTACCATCTCTTAGCCTCAGGCTCCTCCACCTCGAAATCATCTACTGCAAGATTACTCCTTTGAATGCTCATACCAACTTCATCCTCACCGAAAGATACCGATGAATTATCTGGCGTAGCCACTGATTCCATCGCTGTCCCTGACCGGCCGCCATGGGAGTGCTCTGAAGCTTCCGAAGCTGCAGCAGAGGCGAGCAGCGGTTGAAGTGATTGAGCGGAAGATGAAGAAGAGTTCCTTCGAGTAGATTGAGGCTTGGGATGGTTATGAGAGCCTTTGTAGACTATCTCTGTGATTTGGCCTTCGAGGTTTTTTTCAACCTTCTTCTTCGTGGGGCAATTGGGAAACGTGCACTTGTAATAGCTCCGAGGATTCTCGCTCCCTTTTACTTGCTTTTGCCCATACTTTCTCCAGTTATATCCGTCATCAGACTTTTTCAGCTCTTTACTAGTGTTATTGGCTTGGATGGTTGGTGCTGAAAGTTCAGTTTTGATGCTGGGTTCTTGGTAGTTCCATGGTTGTTGGCTTCCCTTGAAAACGTTCAGTTTCTAGAAAAGGGCAGGGCTTTAGCACAATTTTGTTTGATTCAAGCTTTTAATCATGTCACAAAGTGAGATTTTTATTACCTGCTGTGTTTGGAAGGAGAAATTAGACCAATCTCTGTTATCTTCTTTTCTGTCCTGATATCGGTTACCAGAATCGCCTATCCAGTTAAAAGCTTTTGGAGGAAAAGTTCCAGTGGTTGGAGAAGGAAGAATCCGCTACAAAAAACATTAAAAGAAAAAAAAAAACAGAGTTAAATCCATCATCTGAGCTCAAACGAATTTCAAATCTTTCAATAAAAGAAGTATCTTTTTCTTCTTTTTGTTCTTTCTGCTTACGTTATTAGAAGAGATGAGAACCGGCGAGTCGAGGAGCTCGGCGGGGCTGAGTCCGGCGGGGATGGCAAAGTAAGAGGAAGGAGAGATGGGAGGAGGAGAGAGGGGAAGTTGGGGAGGGGGTATGGACTTGAACTTAGGTATTCCTCCTCCTCCCCTGTTACTAAATCCTCTCGCCGGCTTCGAAGTCTCGTCGGCAGCGGTGGCGCCGCCGGAGCCGGCGAGCAGCTCTGAGAACGATGTTGCGTGGGAAGAAGAGAAGGAGAAGGCCGCTGAAGAGGCCTCGAAGCTCCCGGCAGAGGAAGACATGGAAACAAAGAACAGGATGAAGGAGGATGAGGGAGACGAGGGTTGGGGCTTTAAAGAGAGTTGATGGGAAGCAGATGGGAGGAAATAGGATTGTGAAAGAGGAGGAAAAGTGACCGGCGATGGTCAAACCTCGTGTGTTTGACTGGTCGTCCCCAGGCGGCTTGGTTTATTCGATGCAGCCTAACCCGGGTCTTCTTCCATCATTTGGGTTCGTTAACAATCTACAATGCACCGACATATAAATTTTTTGTAAAAAAATACTAATTTTATTTTCTTTTTATATTTATATATATATTTTTTAGCTTTACAGAATATATATTTTTTAAATTTTAAATTAACAATCTATAATATTATGTATTTTAACTTCTTTAAATTAAAACATTCAAATGTGCATCTTTATTTTAAGAAATAATATGATAAATACATGATCATATGAATTATTTTACATAAGTTTAATTTATATTATTTAACTTTTATAATTAATATTTAGCTTTTTTAGTTTAAAATATAATATTGTAATAGTAATTTAAATGTGTTTTTAAATGTTATATTTTTAATAATTAAAAGTTCATATGTTTATTTATCAAACAATCAGTTTTTTAGCTACTTTTTAAATTATAAATATTCAGTTATAAATAGGAATATTTACTCACCTAACAGCTAAACTTTAAGATATATATATATATATATATAATATATATATATATATGCATCTTCTTTACATATGAAAGATGTACTTCATTTTTTTAAGAATTAAAATAGTGATTTTATATAAATGTATAAAATTGAATTTAATTGTTATATATGTAAATACATAAGAATTGCACATTCTTCTGAAAGGGGGTCCGCCCTTTGGTCAGACTATGTGGTTGATCATCAACGTTAAAAAAAAAAAATTCTAAGTACAAAAGAATTATCTCATAAATGTTGACACCTTATGGTGGGGTCGAGATTGAACTGATTAGCTTAGGTGCCTCACTCCACGACGTAAATTTACCTTGCTATAAAATCTGTGAAGGCAAAAGTAAATATCGTTTCAAAATTTACATGAAAATGTTCCTTGTTAATGTCAGAATATCTTATATCGGGTTGTTCATGTAAATATATTTGGCATATTAATAGTATCGAGTTTTAGTCAAATTGTTGGCCCCACGTGAAACGGGGAAATCTTAATGAAGAAAAGATTCTAGCCTGCTATTATCGGTCCACACTAGAAATGTTCAAAATGCAAATTAGAGTTTTAACTAAGCCTAAAGTTATGAAATTTGAACAAGTAATTAGAAGTTACTGTCAAAGAGGGGTTGGACTATACCTTATCCCCTTCCAGTGGTCTAAGGAAATTTGACTGATAAGGGTTTAGTTCCCTAAATCTCTCGACCAATCCAATTAAATTAACTACTTGAATGTAAACATAAACTCCAAGACAATATTTCTATTCCTTGGATTTTATGTGGTTAACTTCTATCATTCCACTATGTATTCTTCCGGATAGCATAATTCACGATGAATGTTAACATTCTTACGGGCCAAAGTGGAATTAAATTAAATCGAATATTAACTCAACACTACTATGCACTATTATCAATGAAACCCCATAAAAAGATTCAACTTTATTCTACCATCACACAATTCAAGGGAGAAATAAGAAGATCTACTCACTTTTCATTAAAAAGTTTTAAGAGGTACATAAGGCGAGTAGAAATAAGAAGGAATGGTGATCCAGGTGGCTGTAAACTCCCAATCTAATCACCTTATTCCTCTCTCAAGAAAATGATGAAAACAATTAGTGAAAAAACCCCCCTATTATGGTGCTCATCCAATTTATACATTCCCAAGTAATTTGAAGCATCAAACTGTCATAACCACTAATTTTTGGGTACCTGCATAGGATCACCCATAAGTAGCGCCACAACGCTTCATTCTCCTATTTTATAACACTTAGGCGCTGTTGTCGCGGCTCCTAGGTGCAATCATTCTAGCGCCAAATCTTCAGCATTGGTTTTCAGTGTGCTCTGTGTTTTTCTCACAAAATCTGACTCCTAGGTGTTGCAAGATAGCGCCTCACTGCTCCAAGTCCAACGCTCCATTGCTACAAGTCCAACGTTGAGTTTTTGACTGCTCTTTAATAGTGTTTCATAAAGCCAGTGATGGAGCCAAGTCCCAACGCCTAGGCGCCATAACTTTAATTTGCTCCAATTGCCATTTTATGAACTTAGATTGCTCGCTTTACTTGTTTCCTGCATTTCAATACAAAATACCTTCCAAAAACAAAATATTAACATACAAAAAGGCACGGTAAAAACGATAAATAAGTGCATTCATGTCAATATCATTAAAATATGAACACTTCAATATCATTAAAATTTTTTAAGAAACTAAATTCTAATCTTACTTATAAATGTCTTTTGCATCTAAACTTAACACAAATGGTCTATTTTTAACAATTTTCTATCCATTCTATGTTTGAGACCACCATCACAGTTCTACTTGAGGTGTTATTTCCGTTCTGCTATCTGCAACTCAAAGCCCTGTCAAATCAAATGTAGTAAAAAGTGGTTGAAATATGCATTAATTATGTGAATATACAAATGTGCAAGACTTCTAATTAATTTATTAGCTGTTTGGGTCTATTTTTTTATGTTTTTTCTTTATTTTTAATTTTTTACTATTTTACTTTTCACAGCAACTATGACTTGTTTAATTATAAGTTTTTATTATTTTTCAGAAATTTGTATTATGAGAAATAATTTCTATATCCAAATCTATTGAATATGATTGCTATGAATAAATATTGTTGCTTTTAGCAAAAGAAAAAAAAAAATCAGTACTCATAATATGCTAAAAATATCTTTATTTTCCCATAATAATCCTCTAGAAATATAAAATGAATACCTAAACGTTATCTTTGTTGACACTTTTTGCAGTCATGTAAAGTTCAATTTGGCCTAAAACTTAACATTTGATTCTCTTTTCAACAATAGAATTCAACACGTGCATAATATCCTTTGGGAACTAAAAGCAAGGAAAAATAATAGATAGACAGCTAATAATGTTGGATTAATATCAGGGATAAAGATAATTGTTAAGTAGATGGAATAGAAGAAATAAATTATGAAATACAATCATGGACGGATGTGTCAAGAATTATGATATGCTGACTCGATTTGAACCCAAATAATAATAAGAAAATAAGTTCGAGTAGAATGAGGTCCAGGTGCCTAGGGACCTCATACTCTGGCGTGTTGGCGCTGTGTTCTCGTTTGTTGGGGTGCATGGGCGGTACCTAGGCGCCACTCAAGACAAATTGACATTTTTTAGCTTGATGGCTCCGTTGAACTCGTGCCTAAAATGGCTTCCTTCTATTTGGCTCAAATGTTTGCTCATATATGTTTAAGGCTTTCAAAAGTACATGTATCCCACAATTTGACAAAAACACCTAGAAAAATATAAATTTGAATGAATAATAGAAAAAAATATATATATAAGAAAATTTAAATCTTTTTTATTATATAATTCACACACATCAAATCTCCTAATCCTATACATTATTTGCCCTCAAGTAATTTCACCGAAGAAGACTGCAATTTAATATAAATTAGGAAATATTACAGATTAAGAATTTTAGTGATTTTTAATAATTTAGTAATTATTTAAATTAAGTGCACGGTACTATACCTACAAATAGAATTTTCATGGCAACTCACTGACAACTTGATGTAATTCATATTAGTATTAGATCCATACAACTCTTCTTAAATTACTTGATTTTTAATAAATATATGTTGTGTTTTTATCTTTTTTATTTATATAGCATTTAGTTTTAGTTACCATGTAATTTTTATTTCCCCACCATGTTCATTTCCTTACTCGATTGTTCTCGCATATGAGTAAATGTGTTTATCTTTCTTAAAATGAGAATCTAACTTAGAGTTTATATAAATACTGGATTACAATGCAATCAAAACATACAATACTTCGCTGGAAATTCTATTGCTTCGTTTCGCTCCTTTTTCACTTCAGTTCGCTCCAATTACTTTACCTATAATGCCTGCACCAAAAATATGAAAATATTTTTCTTTAAAGTGCAATTTAATTCATAAATAAATATAAAAATGTAGAAAATTAAACTTGCAAAAAGACATATCAATACACAGGCATCTAAATAAGGAGGCTTAAAAAAAAAAAAAAAAAGAGAGTTGTAACATGCAATGGGTGGATGGCATACTTGAAGACAATGTGCCATATCCGAAGAAAATTTATCTGGCGCAAACAAGCTAAGAAGGAGAGGCTGCACATACTGTTTTTTTTCTAAAGACATGCGCTTGAGATGATTCACATGTAGGCTTGTTAGAAGATGTCCCAAAGGCTGAGGCTCTCTTTAGGGCAGCTGCATCTTATTGAATAATCTGCTGATAAGCTACGCGTGCGGTTAAGCTACGTGCGGTGGCTATTACAAATTTTATTTTTTTGGAAAAGCTAGACCGCTGCTTAAAATCTGTCATGACACTTACATAGGTGCGGTGTGAAAACGTTGTTTTTAGGGTTCTCAAAAAAATGCAGTTTACCCAAACAGTAAATGTGTGTTTCAAAATGTCATCGGACCAAATAAGTTACCCCAAACGGGCCCTATGAGTAACCTCTCATACACCATGCTCATATATGCCATGACCATAAATACAAATAAGAAGGAGAATCTGTACTAATCTCAGGAGGCTCAAATTTTTAACATAATCCTAACAACTTGGACGCAATTCTCACACCCCAAGAGACTAGAATTTAGGTATAAATCTATTATAATAAAATAATTTGAATAGCATCTGGTCTACTTATCATCAAATTTAATAATATAAAGTATTTACTAAAATAGTTTTTTAGAAAGAATAATATTATATTGTGAAATTGTCACACAAATATGTATGAATATTATTTATATTGAGTTTGAGTTATCTTATCAATGAAATAGATCCGTTGGCTTACCACCCCAATTCATGACACCTGACGTCACGATGAGTTGGGTTGCTCACTTATCCAATCGGATGGACAAGCAGATAGGAAGGTTGATTCGATCGTACAAGAAATGAATCGACATGTAGGTCGGGTGTTTGTATTAGAATAGGACTTTGGCACGCATCTTAAAGAGCTTGTAGCTGATAATTAAAGCGTCGTATTGCGTAAAAGGTCGACGGAGAACACATGGGATACGCTGTCCAACCCGCACGGCGGTCGCCGATTGGTGGGGCCAGGATGGTGACGTTGGGTGTCACCCCAAATGTACGACTTCGCCAACTTGTGCGCTTCTTCTGGAGTAGATAGAATATTTGGATTTCATGATAATTTTTTTTTTTTTCATATTTTTCTCGGTATTATTAGTATGTGACTGCACTTAATTTTAAAAATAAAAGGAAAGTGAAGAGAGTAAGATTTTTGTTTATGAGAGTTTTAAATGCATACTATTAAAATTTTATTTATTTAGATGTATGTTTAATTTGTATAATTATTTTCTTGCATTAAAAGTTCATTTTTAGTTTATATAACTTAATGTTTATAGTATTTTTATCTGAGTTAGAGCTTAAGATAAATATATAAAAAATTAGTAGTATGGAAATTTGATGTGTAACTAAACGAGCGACGAGCCGACTTGAACAAGGCTCGTTAATAAGGCTGCGAGTCAAGCATATTAAGCTATGCTATGGCTCTTATAATATATGTGCTCGAGTATGGTTTGACTTGACCGACTTTGTCTACATGTAAGCTAGCTTAATTTTTTAAAAAATTATCGTTATTTGATTTAAGTCTCTCACATCTCTTCTTCACATATCATTAATTATATTGGTGCCTTTCTAAATAACTTTTTTTTGCTACTTTTTTAATATGGATCCTACATTTTCTTCTTCAACTAGGTTTTGTTGATTCCTAATAACCATAGAGCACTCTCACTTCTATTCTTAGCCTATCGGGCCAGCAGCTTCATCCAACCTCAGAAGTACATACACACCAAATCATTTCAAATTGTCATTACATATGCAACAAATTAATATGCAAATGCTTTGGTTGTCTGATGTATGTTGTGTGTGTGTAGTACATATCCAAATGTTTGTTATTTAATTAGTTTTGTTAGTTATCTTTTGATTAATTTAGGAAAGGCTAGTTGGATTGTTTTGGAGTGGACACTTGGATACATTGCAGACGCTATAAATTTGGGAATATTATGTAAAAATGATAACATGAATGTTGAATTTATCTCAATCTATATTGAGTCATATTTTGGATGTTGCGTAGACATTAGATGATCTTTTTCAGATTAGATCTTTGAGGTATTTGATGGCAGTATTAGCTAGAGATCATCACTCTGAATGATTGTTGATTTATCTTTAATTGAGGTTGAGTTTATTGCATCAATCGAGGCAATTAAAAAAGATCTTTGGCTCCAAGATTTTGTCAAAGTACTTAGCTTTTTTTAGAACTCTTTTATTTTATTATGTAAAACTCAAATTGTTGTGCGCCTAACAAAAAGTTTAAATGTGGACTTGTATTTTAATAGGGATATTATTGCATTCAAAAAGCTAAGTCATAAGAATCTAAGTGGAGATTTTTGTGATTTAAGAGATAAATTTAATGTAATTTTATCTCATTCTCATATTGGCAATATTTTGTAAGTGTGTAAATTTTTTCAATTAATTTGTCAGATTGATATATATAAGGCTGTAAGAGAAGCTCGTTGTTCGCGAACAGTTCGTGTTCGGTTCGTCAATGAGTTCGTGTTCGATTCGTCCGATAAGTAAACGAAACGAACATGAACAATTTGTTTTTCGTTCGGTTAGTTAAACAGACCAAACACGAACACTGATGCGTTCGTTCGTGTTCGAACCGTTATTGTTCGAAATATAAAATAATTTAAAATAATTATATATAAAAAATTTATGATACTTTAAAAAATTAAATTTTAAAAATTATAATATATAATAAAATAATGATAATAATATATTAATATACTATATTAGTAATATACTAATATAGGTATTATATATTTATATAATATAAGTTATCTAATTAATTAATAAATTATTTATATATACTAATATTAGGGATGTGAAATTGGCTCGTCGTTCACGAACAACTCGTGTTTAGCTCGTTCGTTAGGAAACGAACACGAACAGTGACTTCACAAACAATTTCGAACACGGGCTTATTTAAAACAAATTAAATTTCAAACGAACCGAACACGAACACAAGCTCTGCTCGTCCGTGTCCCGTTCGTTTACACCCCTAGATATATATATGACGAGCGAGGCTTTTGATTTATTTGGGCTATTAGTTGTTAAGGAATGCTAATAAATTTTAAATAAGAGATTAAATTTTCAAATATTATGTTTTTAAGATGCTTCAAGTCCCTTAAAATAATTGTTTTTTTTCTCTGAAAAGTGAAAATAATAATTTAATTTTTGTGCAAGCATGTAAATATAAATGTTTAGATATCATATAGGTAAATTATTTTATAATAAAATATAGTTTTCAGTTATAAGAGCCAAACTGTAGTCGCCTGCAGCATGAGAATGAGTTGTCACATTAATCATAATTGCAAGATTTGACTGATTAGGTCCAAATTCAGTAGACCTGTCAGTTTGGCACTTCTTTGAGGTCCACTGAGAAGAAAATAGGGATTTATTTGATGTAAATTATGCAATTTAAATAAATCAGAAGGTCGGCAGTGTAAACTCTTCTCTTAAGATGTACAAAAATATATATAAATTTTAATATTTTAAAATGTAATGCAGAAATTTAGATTCTTTTATGCATGTATTTGTGTTAAATACTTTATTAATGGTATCATGTTAATATGTCCAACAATAGGGCTTTTACATACATAACACATAATTCTTATGTATTTAAATATCTCACATCTAAATTTTCATATTTTCAGACATAACTCTCAAATCATTAATGTTATATAAAAAATAGCATTATTATTATTTTTAAAAGTGAAATTATTGTGAGATATACAAATAAATATGAATTGTTTGTTATGTATGTAAATTTTCTAAAATAATTATTTTTTAGTTAAAATAAATCATTAATTTATTTTTTATGAAGTGCTTCATATTTTATTAATTTATTGTAAAATAAAATATGTAATAGAGAAGGTGGAAGAGCTTCTAAAACCCTTGTAGGATATGAGTTTCAAAGCCACTAAGTTTTAAAGGAAATGGTTCCTATAATGATATTATGTTCACATGAGATAGTCTATATGCATTTGTTGATTTATAATGTTATGTAGAGGAAATTATATGAATATTATTCAGCATGAATAAGATCAACTTGTCATAAAGTTTTCATATAAATATGCTACCATGATGTAAATGGAATATTGCAAGATTTGTAACGTATTAATGTGAACTTTCTCTGCCATATATGTATATAAATCTTACATTAGATCTATTTTTATGGTGAAAAAGTTTTTAGTGAGATCTCAATGATAATAAGATAATTTTCACATAAAAATATCATACACAAGGCACACTAGATTACATGGTTCAATGAGTTTCACATATGTGAATGGTTGCATGGATATCAAATATTTCATTAAATTCCAAAACATCACTTGAAAAGATTATACTTTATATGAATAAATATAATGATATTACTTCATCTATGCTAAGGAATAAGAGGGGACAAAATTATGTATTATAAAATTCATAGTTGCACACGGAGAATAGTGTTTTGATAGTGCTTCTTCTTTTCTCTTTTCTTCTCTACTATGACATTTTTTTTCTGTTCTTTTTGTCTATTCTTTTAGTCTTATCTTTATTTGCTCGTGGCTACGGGATGTCTCAGTAGAATGCTATAGTTACATCATACAGTTCTTACGACATAATTAGTACCAAACTTGAATATAATGAAATTTTATTTTGGTTGTCATCATCTTGAAAAAAAAAGAGTAAGATTGAATTAATGTTGAGTTAGCTTAAACGACATCTTAAAAAATTAAATGTGAATAGTTAAGATAGATTTTATCCAAGATACCTGATAAAATTTTAACTATACATTTAATAAAATCAATTAATTATCATTAACAAAGAAGATAATCAACCGTCTGATGAATCACGAAACATAATAAATATAATTATAGTAGAATGGAACGATATTGTGTTATATATATATATATATATAGATGCCATGAATTTCATAATTTACATATAATAGAACTGAGTGAACAATACTGAGTGATAACATAATTTTTATGATATAATATGCTTTTTGGTTATGTGTATTTATGTGTAACTATTTATCATATATCATTAATGCAATATATGATTAAAACTATGCATCATGCTTTATATATTAGCTTAAGATTTATCAACAGGTAGTGGGATATCATTCTCTTATTAATATTCTTAAGGTATTTTAGGATAATGTGAAATTACAAAAAAATATACTTGTAATTATAATGCCTGATTTCTCATTACAAATTTTGACTGCCCAAATGACCCTTGATGCGATCATTGAAGATCATCTTAGCTTCCAATAAATATGACTAATCAAGAAAGTTAGTGTCCTTTAGTGTCATAAAGATGGCTATCCAAGCCAGTCCCTTCCTTTTATCTTACCATATGATTATGATAATCAGTTCTAAAGAAGGCTCAAAAAACTTAAAGCTGCGCACTCAAAGAAGGACCCATCACGATAATTACTTAAGCAATCCTATCTCTAAGCAAATTGAAGACCATCAATTTTGGATATTGTAATTATGAGCAAATTAACCTATATGACTATAAAATTGACCCACCCCCCTTCAAAATCAATAACATGGGGTCCAAATCCTCCAACCAAACCTGTCAATTTTTCTAATCAAACCACTTTAAGGCACCACTTTGACCGACTCAGATTGAAGTAAAGAGTAAGTTCACTCTTTCTTCCCAAAGGGTAACATTGTTTAAAGTTTTCCTTCAATCTCAATAACTTGATGAATAGAGAATGAGTTAATGTCCCAACCATTCTCTCTCTCTCTCTATCTCTTCTCTCATTATAGAACAACATTTACCATATGTAGTAACTTTTAATTTTGGGATTAATTTTGATTACTATTCTATCTTACATTTTTGAAACTTCTAAAAATATCAAACAAAAAGTATATCAAACATGTAATAAAGGCCTTGAATTGCATTTAAAAATCTATCAATGCAAAAGAAGAGCGGCACACATATTGTTAGATTATGCCTTAACTCAACATAATTTTCTAACACACACAAGATAAGAGAGAGATAGCAGGCAATCATATTTCTTATGAGAAAGAATCAAAAATCACAAAGCCTAACCCAATCAAAATAGTCCACAATGAAACTAAAAGTACATATGTTAACTCTTCTCCTGAATTATGTAGAATGACATTACAAAAATTGACAAAGTAATTTGGGTATGACAGTCATAATTGAGTTTCAACAAATACATTAAATTAGTTTTCGTAAATTTACATACCTACCTCATAATTCTTATATATTTATATATCAAATACTTAAAGTTCGATATTTACATTTCTATCACTTTGGTGCTCTATACTTTTGCAGGAAATGTGCATTTTACTTTTGTAAAAGTTAGTAAGTGCGATATGTTTTGATGTCGATGTCAAAGATTTGTGTGTTATGCATGCATTTATGAAAGTTCAGGCATTAATTATGTAAATATATAAGAGATGCGTGGCAACTATGCAAATGCCCCCTTTTTTTTCTCTCATACCATTCCAAATATATCGATACTTTGATATATTATTATAATCTTTCTTACTAATATTATAGCGTTATAATATATAAATTAATAGTTTGTTACAGATATATCAAGTTTGTTAGCTGGTAGTAACAAGTAGCTCATAAATTCACCTCAGTTATTAAACAATTCTTCTCATAGTTCTGGTCAATTATATAGGTAGAATTATCAAAGGTAAAATTTGGACTGTAATATGCAATTAGGCTAAAGCCTGTGGGCTAATATATACTCAATTGTGCACCCAAATTCAGCCCAAATGTTATGTAGAACATGACCATTTATGTTTTAAAAATAATAAATTTTATAGATTATGATATCAATATATTCAAATAAGAAAGAAGAAATCGCATCACAAAAAAATTCTAAATTTTTTT
This sequence comes from Phalaenopsis equestris, assembly GCF_001263595.1. Classification (NCBI taxonomy): domain Eukaryota; kingdom Viridiplantae; phylum Streptophyta; class Magnoliopsida; order Asparagales; family Orchidaceae; genus Phalaenopsis; species Phalaenopsis equestris. The sequence goes on along the minus strand of NW_018164951.1, from coordinate 2,984,340 downwards.
ATATGATATGTAAGATATAATATATATGTATATTTAAAAATAATTAAAAATATCAAAAAAATCACAAAATATAAATATACTTCAAAAGTCATAAACTTCATCCTAATTACAGAAAACAATTGAAAAATGCTTTTGTAAATTTTTAAAGTATAAAAATATATTTTTTAAGTGCTTAAATGTATTTTCTCTATTTTTTGGATAAAATAATTATAAAAAATAAAATAGAAATCATAAAAATATGAAATTTATTTTTCTGAGTTCTCTGAAGTCAGGAGAATCACTGAAAAATATAGAAATGAATTTTCGAGGTAAAATATATTTTCCATTTATTTATTTATTAAAATCAATTAAAAATTATAAAAATTAAAATATAATTCAATAATTTATGAAAATTATTCCAAGTGGTTCTCTGACCTAGGTGAACCTCCTAAAAATTTTCTAAGAATAGAAAGTATGTTTTAGTTAATTAAATTAATTAACATTGAAAATTCTCGTGTTTGGAGTAAAATAATAATTAAAAATTAAATAAAAATAAAAAAAGTAAAAATTCTTCTCTTATGTGTAAGTTGACTCATGAGTAGGGTAACAACAAAGTATTAAAATCTTTGAAATTAAATTGAAGGAACTATGGAGTAAAGAACTCTTGGGATAAAATGATAATTTTGAAATTTCATATCTCAATTAAAATATAGATCAAACCAGAGGAAAATGGTACTTAATTAGCTTGATTTGACCTTTTAGGTGACTTAAATAAAAAGGGTAAATAGGGTAGAAACCTACTCATGATATTTTCCAGAAAAGGGTAAAATTGTAATTGTTAGATCCTGAAGGACATGAAAACTTGGATGATCCAAGAGTGGGGGATGTGTGTTAGAGGATTGATATTTCATTAATTTAAATCCCCAATCAATGTTTCAGTACAACTCAAACTTTGAATCAAGATCATATACAATTTATAAATCTTTTCAAAATTATAGCATCACCCCTAAAGCCTTGATGGTGAATCAAAATGATAACACTTGAGGAATAATTTAAGGACAATATTACAATGATAAAATCATCTTGAGATACCACAAGCTTGGAACCAATAGGAAGGGGAGAGTGTAAATTTCCTAATACTTTGCAAATACATCCATAAGGTTAAACCCTATCAAAATTGATCTCACCCTTACTCATGGGTTAATTAAAACACAAAACATTGAGCACAGTTTAAAGGGTAATGTAATTCATCATAGGTTGATTTATTTAACAACATAGTAGGATCAAATGAACTGGGAGTGACCAGGGAAATCTTAAGGGTGTTTAAGAATTACATCGTGAATACCTTTGAGAGATATTGGATATTCCAGAGGACATTTGGGTTTACTACACTTTATTCAATGAAATCATCTACAAAACACAACAATCATTTAAGTTAAACTAAATAAACATGAAATCTCTAAGAACCCACCAAGATATGACTAAGGACCCGTTAATACACATCAAATGAAAATACCCTAACACTACTTATCTTACATTAATAACCCAATGCTCAAGGGTATGAGTCTTGGATATGGTATTCAGACCCGTGTGGGTACTTGAGATTATTTTAATGCCACATATAGATCATCGGGCTTGTGTAAATCAGAGGTGCGGGTGGTGAGGGCGATGACGATAATGTTTATGTGTGCTAAGAGTGTGACATTAAAGATGGAATCTCCTACCTCAACGACCTTCAGGGAGGGGATATAACTGATGATACTATTTTGACCCTAGCTTTCTTAGGTTGTCGGCAGTTCTAATTCGATTATGGTAATTAACTTATAGACTGTCCAATTTCACTAAAACACACACACACACACAAATATATACAACATAAAAAAAATGTATTTTCCTGCAACAACACTAATTTTGATTGTTAAGTTCTACATGCATGAAACATCAAAGAATTTTTTGAAAAGATCCTACAAAAGTCCCTTTGTTAATAGCTTTGATTGCAACAAGGAATTACACTCCTTATATTGTCTGGTTGGTAGCTCCTATTCAAAGAAACAGTCTAGCTCTGAGCCCCCACATTTACTAAATTCTTACATTTAATCTCTGTCTTCTATATGTGACAACAAGTTTTGTTTCACTTGATTCATGTTTTCTTACGATTTACTTAATTCCAAGTTTTCATACGATGCATGAAAATTAAGGACAACTTCCACCGACAAATCAATACCCGATATGAAACAAGATCAACACCATCAAAACCATTCCTTAGACTTAAACAAAAAATCCATAGAACTTCGAGGTTGTCTTCCTAATGCGGCATAAATCCCCACTTTATCTTTTAAGCTTTTGCACAATCATGTTATGCAATGTAAATCCTAACTCTCTTAGAATTTTGAGGTTGTTGGCTGATACGACATAAATCTTCATTTCTTTCAGACTATTTATATGATTGAATATCATAAAAATGTAAACCATAAACAATGATAATTGGCAAGAGTAAACATCAAATAATATCTTAAAAAATGTAAAGCCAAACCATATGATAATTTGAGAAGTCACCGAAGTTCTCCTCATGATTCGTGGCATCCCCTACTCTTCTCTTCTTTAGAATCCAAAAATAATTATTCTTATTTGATCATTTCCCACTTGATTTTCTCTACGTCTAACCTTAAAAACCTAAAATTTGAAATATTGAAGAGAATGACCTCTGATCAATATCGAGAGTTCTTTTAGTTAACTGCAGTCATTGATGATGTAATAAACTATTGGGACTTACCTCTAAAGGGAACAAAATAACACAAGTAATATAAACCCTACTTAATCTTCAATATTAGGTAGGGGAATTTGTCGGTCATACATATAAGGTTCGCAGACCGAACGAATGTCATAAATTCTTTTAATTTATTTAATCGAGTCCGCTGTCGAGTAATGTACCTATTCTTCAAGATAGATACATTGCTTGTAGTGTTGTGCTCGGTTATTTAAACTATTAAAATCTATGAAATATTGTTAGTCTCATATGTTCAAAATTAAAATATTATTTTCCAAGTCAGAGTTACATATATTAAATTAAAATTATTTTCAAAATTAAAGAGACAGAATCGAAAATTCCGACCGACAACGAAAATCAAACGTAGAAAGGGCCGCAACGACATTGTTAATTTTTTCGTTATTTGTGTCGAATATTCAGACGCAAACCTGATACAAATTCTAACGTAAATAAAATAAACTTTTGTTCGTTGCAAATCAGTCTTAAAATTTGTATATGCATAAAAAAATTTCTGACGCTTATTCAAGGCTCTCATGTAGTGGAAATTTAGAGAAAAAGAAAAATCTAAGCTCTTATGACTCCCATCAAGACTAAAAAGGTGGAGTAAGGATTATACTTGCCAATGGCATGAATAAGAAACCTACACAGAAGAAAGAAGGAATGGACAAACAACTATAAAGCTAAGTCGCCCCATAAGGCCCTCACAATGTAGTCTGGATCAATAAAGCCTCTAACACCCCATATCTCACTGGACAAAAACCTAATATGTTTAAAACACGTGTTTGACCAATTTGGTTAGAAATCAATAGTACTTTTCTTGAGATGTGTAATATGTTCGCAATTATGCATAACATCCTAATCATTGAGGCCCTATTAAAATGCAGGGGAATATATCCATGCAATTATAATTATTTTAAAATTGGCCTAAAGGTTGTGAAGCATAGTAAAGTGTAAGAAATAAAAAATGCTGATTTTTAAATCTTATAAAATTCAATCCTAAATTTTATAAGAATAAATCTCAAAAAAAAAAATTTCCCTAAAAAAGATATACAAAGAATATCATAAAATCTTTTATTTAATATCAT
>NW_018164951.1:2976753-2980499 GCF_001263595.1 Phalaenopsis equestris | reverse complement strand
TTTCCCTAAAAAAATTGGATTATAATAATAAAATAAAACAATAAATTAGAAATTTAGTGACTATTTGGGATCACTTTTGTTTTTTCTTTTACTTTTTTTTATATTTTTACGTGAAATAAATTCTATTCGACATATTATTGCTCAAAATAAATTCTAGATATTTTAAAAATTTTTAAAAATATTTTATTTGAAAATTAAAAATAAAGCATGAAGAAGATGTACTAAATAAATATATGTTTAAAATAAAATTAAAAAAAAAATAATGATCCCAAGATAAAAGGCCCTTAACTTAGTTCATCTTGGCAGGTATAAGTATACTGAATAACATTTGTCCACTTTATTTTCATATCCTTATCAATGCTTTTCCATAACTTTAATGACTTGAAAATCAGCTCAAATTTGACATTTTAGAAATTTTTATTATATTTCTAACCAATATGTTTACACATTCGATCATAATAATCAGATACAATTTATGTTATAAGTCTTCTTTAGCGTATGATAACGATACAAATAAAAGTTTCTGCTGTGTTTTGTCCGGCTCAATTTTTTCTACGGTCTCATTTAGTTCGTATGGTTCGTCCAACGGTGTTGGTATGGAGGCTTCGTTAGTCAAAAGCTCAATTAAATGCAAATTGGCAGCTTGCTAAGAAAACAAGTGATTTGGTACAGACAGACTCACATTTGTATTAAATTAATTTTCTTATAAAGGTGGGTCTTTCTGTACACGTGACAGACTCTGATTAGAATCCTGAAGTAAAACTGCATCAGAATTCATGATGCAATATTTTTTCGAATTTATGTGATTCAAAAGAAAATTTCTGATTAGACCTCATGTCTTTGAGACTGATGAATTAAAGAAAAGAATTATACACATATAACACTTAAATTTTTATATTTGTGTACCTATGATTCGAAGCTTGAATATCACATCAAAATGTCATTATTATTAAATTTTAAAAGTGAAATAAATATTTACATATATAGTCTTAGGACACCAAGGTGATATAAATGGTGCAATTTTTGTGAGAGAGATGATAGAGAGTGCTCCGTTTAATTAGGAGACTCAAATTTAAAGCAAAATCTGATTGCAGATTTCGTCATATGACATAAATTTTCCCCAACCCAAAAAAAAAAAATAGTGCTATAAATAGAAATTTTAAACTTTAAGGGTATGTTTGGGGCAGCTAATAAGTGAGGGCGGCGTTTTCAAAATATCGTCGTACCGTTTGGTTCGCGTATTTCGCCAGCTTATTCGAAACTGCGTTTCGGTTTTTACACTAAACACAGACCCCGGGTCGATCCATGCTGCCAGCCCGCGGGCCGCGTTTCAGGATAAGCAGCTTATCCTGAAACACACAAGCTGCCCCAAAAAGACCCTAAGTGTTGGATGTAATAGAAGTGTAAGCTTCTCATAAGAATAACCCGAACTTTAAATTGATCTTGAAATAAATAAAAAAAGGCTGTTAATTGAATATATATTTATTATTTTATTGTGATATAAACTAAAAAATATTTTATAAAAAAAATTCTCTAATTTTCTGTTTAATTTGATATAAGCTAATTTTTAGGAAAAGATAAATTACATACTATTTCCAATAAAACAATTATTGGACTGTCCTTCTAGAAACTTTGGCTATAAATATGACGAAGAATAATTTACATACAAACCACATAATTTCTATGTATTTACATATCTAACAGCTAAAATTTAATATGTACATCTATAACACTCTGGATGCAAAAATAAAAATGGTTGTTCTACTTTAGAGAAAATTAATAAAAATTATATTTTTAATGATATTAAGAATTTGATTGCTATATTTTTTAAGAGAAAAATTTGCGTACGTAAGATGTAAGCAGAGCTGGGTACGTTAGAGGTTATTCAGATGGTATTGGGGGTTATAGGTAGGTTACAGAAATATTACAGGGGTGTAATCTACCTATAACCCCCTAATACCCTTTGAATAACCTTCGATGTATCTCCGACGTATGTAGCTTTGTGTACGTCTTGCGTACGCAAAATTTTCTCATTTCTTAAAATGAAAATTTATGTGCTAGGTATATAAATACATTAGAATTATGTGTTTGTAAGTCCCAATAATAATTCACATATCAAAATCAAACGTGTGTTGTGATTGCACCTTGAAGTGAAGGTCAAATAAAGTGATGCTCCCTCATAGAGGTGTAATCAAGATTTACATCAACCTCGGCATTAATGACATCACGTAATTCTTTTAAAATAAAGTTGCTGTATTATTATGATATTATTAAAATTATTTTGTAATAATACCATAATAAACATCTTTTCGTCATTTTTTAGGAGGGCCCAGTCAGATACTCGTGTCAAGTTTTTTTGTGGTCCAGACGCAGAGCTACATCCAAACTCCATATATAAGATTTTTTCAATTATATGAGTTATTTTAATTTTAAAAATTTATATATATAAGTGTCAAAATAGTCCCTTAATTTTTTAAATTTGGGCTGTAATTGTCCAATCTTAAAATAATCAGAGATTATTTTGACACTTTTATAAATTTTATGACTAAAATGATCCCATATAAGTGAGGACGACTTTTTTGGGACTTTACTCATTAATATAATATAAGGTTCTTGTATGTACGTTGACCAAAATATGTGCCTAATTATTAAATCGATGTCTTATACATGTATAATACTACGCTTGTAACTCATCTAAGAAAAAAAATGATTTAAACTTAAAAAATACAGCACATGAATTTTTTTTTAAATGTTCTTCTAGAGGCCCCATTTTAGTAAATGAATTTGAATTAAAATAAATTTAATAATATAATATTTTACCAAATAAATTCATATTTTCATGCATAGGAGCTCATTTATTGTACTTGCATTCAACAATTTTCTACATAGTGGTTTTAGCCTCCGAATTACGGGAAAAAATTGCGTACGTCAATCGTACGCAGAGATGTGTACGTAATAGGGTACACGGGCGTTATACGGGGGTTATATGAGGGTTACAAGCGTGTTATAACTTTCTTGTAACTTTCGTGTAACTCATCTGTAACCCGCACTTTTATTTTATCCATTGGAGTTACAAGATTACAACGGGGTTGCACGGGAGGTACAATGAGGTTATAACTCCTTGTAACCCCCGTGTACCATTTTACGTGCGTAACTTTTGCGTACGTTTTTACGTACGTAACCCCCGAATTACATAAAAGTATGATGAGAAATGAAATTGAACATAATTCGCAGGCTATGGAGATCAGCTGCGAGCAAGGAAAAAAAAACATAAAACAAAATAAATAAATTGGACAGGACGTTAAATGATTAAATTAAAAAAAACTAAAAAATTTTAAAATTTAATGATTGATTCGGAATTAAACTAAATATTTTAATATAAAATAATTACTAATATAATAATAAATTTATGAAAGGAGTATACAACAATATAACTACAGACATTTCACTTTCAAATATTTTAAATATAATTTTAGAAAAAAAATATTAGATTACAATATCGTGCAATAAAATATCAATGAATTCGAAGCGAATTTTCGGGAGCTTTGGCCACGCCAAGGAGATTTTAGGGTTTTTTCTTTTTCTTGGGGTTGCAAAGATTTCTCTGAGTTTCTCTCTGATCAAAGGAAAATATATTAAAATTTTCATACCTATTTTACACTGATTTTGATGATATTGTACTTTAAAGAAATGCATTTTTGATGCATTTTTGATGTTTTGTTGCATTATGGTCATTGGAGCAAAAA
>NW_018164951.1:2976085-2976615 GCF_001263595.1 Phalaenopsis equestris | reverse complement strand
GCCGATGGGGCCGACGACGAGCACGTCGGTTCTCTCAACAGATGCATTGAATTTGGACGATATTTGAAGGGACGGTTGGACAACTCTTGAAAACTCTTCTGCAACTTTAAAAGAAACAATTTGGAGGCCAGAAAAGAGGGGTGTCCGCTGAGTCTTTGTTGTTTGTGGTGCCCATTAGAGTGTAGAGAGTGATTAGTATTGTGAGGAATTCTTCGAGAAATTGTAAGAGTGGAATTGTAAGGAGATATTTCTTCCTCCTTGTTGGTTCGAAGGAGAATTCTATTTGCTGTAAAGAAAGGCTGTGTGTTGTAAAGAAAGGAAGAGATTCAGAAGAACTTTGAGGAGTTTGCTTGGGGAAGAATTAGAGATAAGTTGTATTTACTTATTGAAGTTTGTATGACTTTGCTTTTATATATAAATTTCAAGTTTTGTCGTATCTTCTCCATGAGTTCTGAGTAGTTTTCACTATCTTTCTCCCTGTCTTGAGATTTTGTGAAATGGTGATTTGAATTAGTTGTGCCATGAGAATG
>NW_018164951.1:2961724-2976075 GCF_001263595.1 Phalaenopsis equestris | reverse complement strand
AAGTTGTGATGATCTTCTCACTTCAATCTTAATTTACTTTCAATCTGGTCAATTGATTTGTTAAAATATGTTAAGTTTTACAACTAAAGTGAAGATTACATCCAAGATTTAGGGAGGTCAAAGTCATTGAAAGTTGGGTACAAATAAATAGGGAAATAAAAATTATCGGGCGCAAAATTGGTGATTTTAGAGTGACAGGCTAAAATCCTCAATTCGGTCCAGAGGTTGAGAACCTAAGGCTAGATGGTAACAAGCGAGGGAAACATGAGAGCTCCGAAGTGAGAGCCTGTATCCTCCCAGCCTAACCGCAGATTCAGTAACCAAGCATATGATTAGTCAATGTTTTTTATGTCTGCTCTAAAGGGTAAAGAATAGGTTTGCTCATATTTGACACGATACAATTTAAACTGATTCTATTTATCCATTCACTTATATTTCTCTACAAGGAAAATAATGTTTTCTTATATATTGAACTTCACATTAGAAATTTTATTAGTAGAATTAGTTAATTAAAAGTTTATTAAAATTACATTTTTATTTCAATTGCCTATTAGTGACAAATATGCAATTTGAACTATATTGTTGTGATTAAGTATTGATATTTTAAATCTTAATTCGTAGCCTCTAATATTACTCTATGTGGGATCGATATCCAGAATTCCATTAGAGCCATGCATTACTTGAGCGATACATATACTTGCGTTGATAAATGTGACTTTGCAATTATTGAATATTTTATACACATCTTTATCAAATCTATAACCGTTGTCAAGTTTTTGGCGCCGTTGTCGGGGATTTAAATCTTCTAGCAGCAGTATCAAATTCTTGTATTTTTAAGCATATATAAAGTCGCTGTCACTCTCTGAGAAATATACATGCCCTATCTCAGCGAACTTTTCTCTTTCCATACTTTCTTTTTTTTGTCTCTTTTAGTTTTTTGTTTCTGCAGGTGTTTTCGAGCTTTTGCCTCATGGATTCTTCTTTTCCTCCTTTTGCTTCTTCATTGCTAACATCTAATCCAATATTTGTTCCAAATTTGAGTTGGAAAGGATTAATATCATCTAACGTTGTTAGATCTAGTTATTTTAATTTGTCTTATGTTACTCCGATTAATGATAAAGTCATTTTCTCATAAAATGAAATGTAAGATGGTTCAAAGAAATGAGATCTTGCCATTGCTGGTTACGCCTGTTGCGAGATCTAGATATATCAATTGATGTGATGTATATATAGATCAAACAGAAGAACGATCGACGAAGCGAAAAAATAGAACAAAAAAAATCACACTAAAAATGAATACACAGATTTACATGGTTCGGCAAACTTGCCTACGTCCACAAAGTTACAGAGGATTTTACTACTTGAGGAATTTACACCAGTCGATCACCTCGACTTACAAGAGGAATCTCTCACTTCGTTTCTCCCTCTTCTCTACACCGAGATACACCAAAGAAGAAAAACTTGCAAGAGAAATAAACCCAAATTCTCTTCTGCCACAAGCCACCAAGAAAAAGTCAAGAGAGGACAATTTTTTTCTTCTACTTTCTTCATCCTTCTCCGCAAGGAACTACTGTTTGCACTTTCCTTCCTTCTATCTCGAGGAAACCTTCCTCTATCCTGAGGAAACGGAAGTAGAACACCGTGACTTCTCTAAAACTCAAGGAGAATCGTCCTAAGCCTTTCATCACAAACAGGAGGGAGTGAAGAGATGCTCTGCTTCATAAAAGGGGAAGGCGGGAGCGGTTGGCGCCCACGGTTCGCGACTGGACGCTTCGCTTCGCACACAAGAGTGGGCAGAGGCGGGACCGCAAACGAGAGATCGCGACCTTTTGTGCTCGAAAGAGCGGGAGCGGGTCCGACCGGGCTCCAACATAACAAATCTCCCACTTGGTGACCAGTACACATGCTACAACTTCTACTTCCTCGAACTGATATCCTCCACTAGCGACGCCGCCTTTTTCTTCAAGCATGTATCATCCACTGTGAATCCTTCAACTTGAATCCTCCACATCTGCAACTCAAAGCCCTGTCTTCAGTCCAGAAGACCAACTGAAGTTGTGAACAACTGAAGTTTCTCAAGAATAACACCCTTATTCAACATAAAAACAGGGTCCAAATAGCGTTGCACCTCCAAGCTATTTCATGATTTACTATTGTCTCTGCTTACAGCTCCCAGTGCATGAGCAATATCATGCCTTTGCTAAAAGCCTTTTTCAACAAGTCTAGACCTGTACCTCTTACTGCAATCACACTCAGTTTTCACGTGATACACTCACTTGTTGTGTAATGTCTTCTTCCCTGGTGGAAGTTCTGCTAGCTCCCACTTGCTCGAGCTTGCATCTTGCAAAATTTCTTCATAGCTCTTTGGTTCTCCACCATCTGTCTGTGGAACAATAGGAATGGGTGCCCCGAACCCAGTATCCTCTTCACTTCCATCATCAACAGAACTATAAATTGTCAGCAATAGTGCACCATGTACTTCTTCAGATACCACATTTGCACCATCATTCTCCATATTTTTGGGATTCCTACAGTTCCTCCTTATGTGACCAGCCTTGCCAAAATTTTAGCAGGTTGTCTGCTGACCCGACTTTGATTTTGATCCCCTTTATTTGTGTTCCCGCCATGTCATCTCCCTTTTAAAATCAACATTCAGTGTCAAACTCGAACCAGAGATCTCGTCAGAATCTTCCATGCACACCTCCTCAGCAGAAATCAAATCATGAATATCATCACATTTCAGTTTAGATTTATCTGTATAACTGCTAACTGCCTATCTCATGGCTTCCCACCTATTTCGCAACGATGCCAACAATATCAGTGTACGTATTTCATTATCAAAATTAATTTCAACATACGGGAATTGATTTGTGATAGTATTGAAATCATTCACCTCGACTTACAAGTGGAATCTCTCACTTAGTTGCTCTCTTTTCTTCTCTCTCTGTTCTTCTCTCTCTACACCAAGATACACCAAAAAAACTCTACAACGAGATACACCGAAGAAGAAAAAATTGCAAGAGAAATAAACCCAATTTATTTTCTGCCACAAGCCATCAAGAAGAAGCCAAGGGAGAACAATCTTCTTCTTTTTGTTTCTTCTTCCTTCACCGCAAGGAACTACTACTTGCACTTTTCTTCCTTCTATCCCGAGGAAACCTTCCTCCACCCTGAGGAAACCGAAGAAAAACACCGTGAGTTCTCTAAAACTCAAGGAGAGCCGTCCGAAGCCTTTTATCACAAACAAGAGGGAGCTAAGAGATGTTTTGCTTCACAAAAGGGGAAGGAGGGAGCGGTTGGCACCACCGGTTCGCAACTGGACGCTTCGCTTCGCGGGCGGGAGTGGCCGGAGGTGGGATCACGAACGAGAGATCGTGACCTTTGAGCGAGAGCGGGAGGGGGTCTAACCGGGCTCCAACCTAACTACACCTTAGGGAAAAGACTATTGTATGGCTATCTTCAACAAGTGATTGGTAAGCTTTGGAAGTTAAAAGGTTCGGTTAAACTGCTTTCTTTAGCTGAAGGTTTCTTTTTATTTAAATTCTATTGCCCAGAAGTATTAGAAATGGTTCTTTCAGAGGGCCTAGTTTTATTGGTGGTAAGCCATTTATTTTCAAGAGATGGACTCTAGATTTTAAACATCTTAAAGAGGACTTTAAGGAATTCCTTTTATGGGTTCGATTTCCCGATTTATCCCTTTTTTGCTAGAATGAAATTGTTATCTCTAAGATAGCTAGTAAAATTGGTTTGCCTTTAACAATTGATTCTCTAACCGACAAAGAACCCTGTCTAACTTATGTTAGAGTAAATATTCAAATTAATATTGAATCTGCTTTACCTGATTCCATTACTATTATGGCAAATGATAGAGAAAATATTTTGTCTGTTATTTATGAATGTAAACCCTTGCCTTACAAGAACTATTCAACAATTGCTTATACTCATTCTTCTTGTCCTATGAATACTTCTAATGTGAGGAATTCTATTAATTCTTTATTTAGAAGAAGAAATAATCAAGTAAATGCTACTAATAGTAATTTGAGATATCGAAGTAAATCTGTTAATACAAACAAGTCTATTGTTTCCTGTCTCGATTTGAACATTCCGATTCAAATATTTTTGTTAATAATGCTCTTCAAGGTAATAGTATTGCTTTACCTTTTCATAGTGTTAATGGTGTTGACATTAATTCTTCTCTTGAGAGGGGTAATATTGTGAATAATTTGTTGGAGAATATTGATGTTAATTTTGATATTACTATTGTTATTGTTGATAATCCTGAAATTGTTACTCCTTTTAATGAAGAAAATGTCAAAGACATCTTTTCTCATGTTGATAATCATGCGGTCGATTTGTGAATAAGAAAATGATGTTGCAGTTAATGAACTTGATCTTGCAATTAACAAGAACACTTTTGATTCTAATGTTAATGCTAATGTTACTATTTGTAATACTACTTGCAATGATTTAGTTGTTGCCAATAGATTTTCTCTACTTAATCTAAATTTAAGCATTGTTAATACCTCTACTTTTATTTTAAATTCTATGGTTAACATTGCTAAAGACATTTCTTCCTCTTCTACTCTTGTATCTACAATAACTAGAAAAGATAAAAATAAATAAATTTTTTTTTTGTCTCTTTTTCTCTCCTTTTCTTAGGTCTTTCGTAAATTTATTTTATATAATATTCGCGGGCTTAATAATGAGGCCCGTATTGTGGATTATAAAACTTTATTAAAGGATTTTAAGTTCGATTTTGTCCGTCTCTCGGAAACAAAATTATCTTCTTCCACTATTTCTAATTTTATCATTTCTAATCAATTTACTTTTTTTTCTAATTAATGTTGTGTTGATAACTTCAATGATAAATTTGGATTAAATGAAATAAACTTATTTTAAAATTGACCACTCATTACTTTTTTCTCTAATGTTAAGTTTAATATGTCTGTTGTTTATGGTGTTGATAGAGCTTTTAACAGAAAAGTGCTAGAATCATTTCATTATCTAATACTATTTATGATCCTTGGTTACTTTAGGGTGAATTTAATTGCATCAGAACTATTAAAGAAAAAGTTGGAGGTGTATCACCAATTCCCTGTAAATTGGTAGATTTCCATAACTGGATTTCTAATGCTGCTCATTAAACTTCCAATGTTAGTTACTCTTTTGGTTGGTATGATAGTCAAATAAATAATTCAATAAGATGCTTATTAGCCGGAGCTTTTCGAAATTCATTTGAACGCCGCATCGCCCAATATATACTATAAAAATTATTAAGGTTTTAAAAATTAAAAAAAATAAATATTAAAATTTTAAAAATTGAAAATCAAAATTCAATTTTAAAATTGAATCGAATACATCAAATTTGATCGGCTCCTTTGATACGATTTTTTGATTTTGATGAAATAATGCACAACGCGAACATAATTTGGCTGAGGGGAAACTATTTGTGTACGTAAGACGTACACAGCACTGCGTATGTCGGGAGGTTATTCAAAGGATATATGAATGTTATATCTGCGTTATATCTCCTAATAAATTACAAATAAGTTACAAAAAAAAGTTACGAGGTTTATAATGTGATGTAACCCTCCTGCACAAGCAAGCGTTACAAGTCGTTATAATACGCAAATATTCTCCTGCTGAGGACGGAGCTTCCCAGGAATTCGAATCGCAGGTCCGTTGCGAGAGGGAGGACATCGCATCGAGCTCTCCTTTGTGCGCATGGCGTCTCGAACCCTAACCAGGTATCATACCCTCCTTAGCATTTCCAGGCACCCTCTGCATCATTCATGTCCTTATTTCACCACCGATCTGTCGCAGCAATCTGATTTCTCTCCTAAATCTCAACAAATTTCTTCCAAACACGAAACATCACTTTCAGAACAGTTCGTTCTTGCGGAGTTATCTAGCATCCTCCCAATCGATCTTAAACCCCCAAAACGTACCTCTTCTGCCCTAAAACCCGCACTGCAACCCCAGCTACCGATTCCCAGCGATTGCTTTCTCTTGCCCGATGAGAAGCTGCGAGGAATCTTCCTCCAGAAATTTACAGGTAAATTCGCTTTAGAGTCCGCCCTTTCAGATTCCGGCATCAATTTGACGCCGGAAATCTTTTCAAATGTGCTGAACAAGGGCAACATGAGCGGGTCGGCTATGGTTTCTTTCTTCAATTGGGCGATGCGGCATTCAGATTTACCCAAGAACGCCGAAACCTATAACGTGATTCTCAAAGCACTCGGCAAAAGGAAATTTCTCGAGTTCATGGTAGAAATCTCTCTCGGAATGAAGAAGGATGGGGTGAAACCTGATTTAGAAACTGTAGAAATCATCATCAACAGCTTTGTGAGAGCTCGCCAGGTTTCAAAAGCGGTTGATTTTTTCAAAAAGGTAGATGAGATTGGCGCTGATCGTGATACTAAAACACTTAACATTCTCCTGAAATGTCTCTGTAGCAGGTCTCATGTTAGAGTTGCTAGTTCATTGTTGAACTCCATGAAAGGGGAAATACCGTTTAATGAACAGACTTACAATGAAATCATAGCTGGGTGGGCTAAATTCGGTAAAGTAGATAAAGTGGAGAAATACTGGACGGCAATGGCGGCTGATAACTTTAATCCTGATTCTCAAACGTTCTCCCACCTTATAGAGGCATTAGGAAGAGCTGGGAGGATAAGCGATGCGGCTGAAACCTTTGAGAAGATGGAGGAAAAGGGATTCATTCCAGATACCTCTGCATACAACGCCATGATTTCGAACTCCATTTCTGTAGGAGATATAGAGGAAGCAGTTAACCACTACAAGAAAATGTCTGACAGGAAATGTTCTCCTGACATTGAAACTTACAACAAACTGATAAAAGCCTTTCTGAAAGCCAGGAGAGTGGCAGATGCACTTGAACTGTTTGATGAAATGCTCAAACGAGAAACCATCCCTAGTGCTGCAATGATTGCTTCCTTTATTGCAACTCTCTGCAGCTTCGGGCCACCACATGCCGCCATGATGATCTATAAAAGCGCCATGAAATCAGGGTGCAGAGTTTCTTTGAAGGCCTATAAGCTCTTGTTTATGAGGCTATCAAGGTGTGGCAAAGGAGGGATGTTGCTGAAGCTTTGGGAGGAAATGCAGGAGAGTGGCTATAGTTTGGATGGTGAGGTTTATGATCATATTGTTAATGGACTCTGCAATGTAGGGCAGGTGGAGACTGCTGTACTTGTTATAAATGAAGCATTAAGACATGGGGTTTGTCCGGGGAGGATTGTTTATAGCAAACTTAATAACAAGTTGTTGGCAATGAAGAAAGTTGAGACTGCATACAAGCTCTTTGTAAAGGTCAAAGAGGCACGGAACAGCGATAACTTGCGGAGTTATTGGCGTTCGAAGGGATGGCATTTTTAAGCTCGGGCTTCTTTGGGCAAGTTAGTGATTAGGGTTGAATGATATGTTGTTGATGTTGAGTTAGAGCTTGAGATGAATTTTTATTTACTTAAATTCTATAATAATCATATTTAATTTGTATGATTTGTTTATATTATTTGAATTAGCTAATAATTTGATTGAACATTTGATTTTTCATATAAGATTAATTTTTTTTTGTTCTTGATTTTTCATATAAAACTAGTAAATAAGTTAGAAATCCGATTGAAAAGTTAAATTTTTCTATAAAACTATTAACTATTTTGCAAATTAAAATAAATTAGTAATTGAATAAATTTTAAATTAGTATGTAATTAGTTTATATCAAATAAATAAAATAATATATAAGTAGCAAGTAATTTTTTTTGTAATTAAATAACATAAATAAGTGTAAACCAGTTTATTACAAATAAAAATATAATAATAAAATGTATTCAATTTATATGAATATTGATATTAAATTAAAATATATTTATATTTAATATATAATTAAATAAGTTCAAGCCATTAAACTTAATTAAAATATGTATTACATAAATTTAGAACATTTAACATGTTACTTATTGAATAAAAAATGAGTTTTGTTCATGAACATTAGTAAATGAGTTTAATTATATTCAAATTTGATTCATTTAATTTTTATGTTAAAAAAATGAAATTTTAATTTATTAATTTGAACAAACATGATTGAATATTAATCAAGCTGAGTTCAAGCTGTTTGCCAAGCATAGTGGTTCATTTACAACCCTACTTAGCTGGCAATTGAGATGTGGGTGGTATGGGTGGGTTGGGCTCGGTGGGATGTGCGTGGGCTGGGGTTGGTTGTACTGTGTGTGAAATGTTACTAGAGAAAACCTTAAAATAGATGTTTAATGTTCAATCGGAATATGCAATATGCTAGCCTTGTGACATGCCTTATTTTAATGTTATAATATATGTATGTGTGTGTGTGTGTGTGTGTCTATATATATAATTTTTTTTTCTTTTTTATCAAATGAGGGCCGTGCTAGCATGAATTCCTCCTAACACAAATTATGACATTCGCTGTCCCACTTGAGGAGAAGAGAAGCCAGTGCCCAACCCAAGTGCAATGGAAGTAACGGGCTCAGGTGAGAGTCCTTTATGATCAACTCTACACCCCATCCATATAGACACACACATACATAGACACACACATGTATATATACACGATTGTGCTAAGAGGTAAACCACATTTAATAGGGTTGAAAACCAAGTCTCAAGGGTACATATTGAGTAGCAAATATTTCACGTAAAATTTGACACGTCGAATCTTAGTGGGAGTCTTTTTAAAATCTCTCTAAATTAATTCTTTGTATAGCACAATTTCTCTCTTATTTACGTGGTAAAAGATTGTAAGTTGAATCATTTATAAATTGATTCTTTAAGCCTCTGTTTAGAATCAATTTTTTTTTGTTATTTTAAAAAATATATATTTATTTATTGTGTTTTTCTATATATATTTTTTTATTCTAAAAATAAATTATCATATTTTTGAAAACACTCAAAATTACTATTCAAAAGTAATTATATTTTAACCAAAAAGCTAAATATGTTTTGTTTTGAAACAAAATATAAATAAACTAAATAAAATAAAAAACTTTTTGTTTTTTTTTGTTTTCACTTATATTTAAAAATATGTTTGTTTAACGTAAATTTAACACATTTTTATTTTTTTCAGTTATTTTTTTGCTTCATAAAACAAATAAAAATATTTGAAAGTACTCAAAATAATTTTTGGTTGCTTTGTGTGCATTAAGAAAATAATCATATTTTAATCAAATATATCAAATACATTTTATTTCAAATCAAGACATAAATAAAACAAAATCAAAATAAAGACCATAAATCAAAAAAGAAAAGTGGCACTAAAAGATTCATTTTAACCTAACTTATATTTAATCCATCCTTTTCTCTCTGAGTCTGATCCTTTTCACAATTTTGAAGAATTAAAGTCAGTGGGGACAATTACATACAGATCACCCGAAACTTGTTATTTACAAATCAACGACAATGTTTCATCCATTTTTCCAAATTGTCACTCAACTATCAAAATACATGGTAATGCCCCAACTCATATTTTCCAATTTTATCAAATTCTCAATAGGCAAGCATAAATACATCTTCAAAAAAATTACATGGGTGGTTAATTTGTAAATGTGAATGTTTTGGATGGTATGCATGTAATTATCCCCAGTTTATATTCTAAAAATTATACATAAGTGTAAAATTTGTTGACCGTCTTTCCTCTCCATACTTCTCATTTTTCTCCCAAAATCGTTGGATTGTTTGCTGCAGTATTACTTGCTTCTGTTTGCTCAATCAGCAAACCTTCTCAAATTTAACTTAAAATTCAATTTCTCTTCCATGGCCTCAATGGACCCTATTTTTGGAATATTTTGATACAACCCTAATTCGGCTCATTAAGTTCATTATGTTTGATTCATTCATTAAGCAAGCGAATCACGTTCAAATAATTTCTTTTAGCTTAATTTATAAATGAGTCAAACACTAACTAATTTTTGTCTGATCGTGTATCGTTGTAACTCGAATTAATTAAATAATTAAATAATTTATATTATTATGACATTCTAATAATGATTTTTTTTGTTGTAATTAAATAATTATTAATATTATGATAGCATTCTAGTCGAACAAAATCATGCTATTCAAGGGCTATTTAAAAAATGTGTCTATTTTGAGCCATAAGTTATAGAGTTTGTAATTTAAATCTTTGATCTTTAAAGTTCTGAGATCACGATGAAGTTGTGGATCAATTCATGCATAAAAATGCATGATTCATTTCATCTATAAACAGTAAATTTTTATAATTATATTTATACCTATTTGTTTGAATAGGATTGATCTAACTTGAAGTCCGTACTTTTAATGTAATCTTAATTGAAATGGCATCCATAAACAAAGTGGGTGAATTATATTAGGTGAACAACACAACTGTAACATATTTAGGAAACAATGGCTTTTGTACTTAGGATAAGATGATTTTCTCTTGACTCTTGAAGCTCTATTTTTGCAGCACATCATTAAAGTTTGTGTGATCAACTATGACTTACATGTCCACTAGCTCCCAACTAATGCAAAAGGTCATTTAAGTTAAAATTTGGGACACGATTGTGGCGGAGTAGTCATCTTACCTCTCATTTAGGCATCAAGTCTTTGAGAACCGCTTCCATACTAGGGGCAACATTCATAGCAAAGAGCGCTTCCTCAACACTTCCTCACCATATTGATGTTTTTCTTCAAATGGACAAGAAAACTGATCTCTTCAAGATTTGATGCATGGGATGCTTTACAAGCTTGTGTGAAAAACACCCATGTTAGGAGACAACAAATTCAAAAGAATTAACTAGCAAGTTGCAAAACATTATTCTTAATGTGGTTGCAATCATATTTAAAAGAAAAGTACGATCTATTTCAGCTTACACCCAGTTTCAATAAATGTAAAACATTTTTCTAACACTCATTCAAGGCTTAATCGATTATAGAGGGATTTGATTCGACATCTTCCATCAAAAGATTATAGTCTTTAAGCAAATCTTCGACTGACAGCCTTGAATAGGTTAAAAGTCTTTGATAGATTTTACACATCATTGTTCCTTACATGTTAACATCATGGAGCGGATGCTCCGAGCTGTAGGCCTAGGACATGTCCTACATCCTTAACACATTCTCTTTTAACTTTGTCCCAATACATGTTAACATCGTCGAGCATCTCTGGCTTACAAACTTAGGAAATGTCATATATGCTTAATGGATTATCCTTTCAATTTTGTTCCAATACATGTTAACATTGTTAAGCATCTTTGGCTATATAATCTAAGATAATTCTTACATAATTTTTGGATGACAGCTGACTTCTTCCACTGCAGGCTACGATCATTAAGTAGACAAACTCTGACTAAACAACCTCAAAAAAATTAGACATTCTAAGTGACAACCTAGAATTCTAGAAATATTGGCTAAAAAATTAGGCATTAACGCCTTAAAACACCACAGTAGATGAGATATCCACAGTTCAACAAGAAAGGCAAAAATAACCTTAGAAGCATTGTCAATTTTTTTACCCAGCAAAAGAAAAAAGTAGAAATAAATATATCATCACCACTTACAAATACCTCATCATACATCTGAAAAGCTACAACAACCAACACATTGGTATAAAGGCTACAACAAGTCAACAAAAGAAAAAAAACACTCATCCACTATAACATTCTTCTCATCATCAGAAGGTTTGCAGCTTCATATTCTTTTATTGAAGAGAAAATATCTTCTCTTGAAAAGCATGCAAAGTCTCCATATTTTGATCAAGGGGTTATTCAACTTCTTATGCTCGACCAGGATATTGTTGATCTTGTGAAGCTCGATCTTTCATGCCCACAAAGAAAAAACTATCTCATATTTAAAAGTTGTTAGCATCGTCCCCTCAGGATTCTGGGACTTATGTCAATTTTGGTAAGAGGGATCCCCTGAACAATTACATCTCACAATGCAGAAAATCTTCTTCAGAATATCCTACAGCATGACAGAAAATCTCCTTCTGAAAGTGCAACAACAATCCTAAAATCTTCTCAGGAAAGTATAGCAACAACATAGAAAATATCTTCCAAAAAGAGAGTGCAAAAAAAAATTCTCGGGAAAGCATGATAAAAACACAGAAATTCTCCTGACAGTGACAGAACGAAATGAAAAATTTTCTTTGGAAAGCGTAACAATAAAGTAAAAAATCTTCTATAGAAAGAGTCGTAGCAGTGCCGGAAATCTCCTCCCAGAAAGAGCAACAACACTGCGGGAAAATCGCATGTAAGCACAAAAATTTGAAAAATCTCCTCCATTAAGCGCAATAGCAACTCAGTAATTTTCCTCCAAAAAACACAGCAACAACGCGAAAGGGAGCTCTGTTGATCACACCATAATAGGCTTGGAGACTCTAATTAGCAGGTCAGGGAAGCCTTGCTAATTACACAAACAATATGATGGAGACCTCAATGTGAGTAGCAATAACGCCAAAGGGGAGCTTTGTTCATTACACAAAAAAAAGGCTGGGAGACTCCACATTTATTCTCATCATTTTGGCTTATTTATGATACAAAATGACCAAAAAATAAAAAAAAAAAAATCTATCTAAAAACTATCCAAAAGAGCAAAGAGCATAAATCTTAGTCAATCTCGACTGTCCTACCTCCACCATTCGATCCAACCCAAATTAGTGGTTGGATCGTGTTTTCACATGGATCCATCACAATCCCCCATCCCTGCAATCTTGTCCCGCCCTAGCCATTCGATCTTGCTAAATGAACAGGGATTTTACGTGTGCGGATCGCAATCTACAAGGTCATGCTATCGCGATCTACATGATCATGTGAACGATGTCCACGTGATCACGCAATCGTGTAACCTCGAAATTGATCGTGTGACCACATGATGTAGCGTGGGTCGATTGTAGGACCTTGCAACCCGAACAGTAGGTCCGACCAGACCAACACAATCTACTCAACCAGACCAGATTAGACTTGCACAACCTTCAATCAGTCAGCATGTAGGCTCAATAGTCGACCCACTACATCGCACACTCTCCAATTGTCGATGAACCATAAGCCTCTCCCGATTAGTCACCATTGCCTTCGTCACTGGAAAAAATGATGCATATATGGAGGCTTGAAACCGCGACAAAGAATAGAGAAACCGTTGTTGCCCATTCTCGCTTGAAAATAAAGGGCAACTAATACAACATCATTAAATATTCATCATTCGACATCGATCTCAAGACGTGTATTAAATCTCGAGATATTTTTTAGCAATACACATTCAAACCTCAATTAAAAATCACCCAAAATTCTGATTTCAATAAACTTATAATCAAATGACTGGTTCAACAAGACGGACCTAACACACCAAAATTGATCCAATCTGAGTCAAAATAGGCCTGGATCTAGTCGTAAAGCTACTTTTCGGAATTTATAGTGTTCAATTGAAAGGTCAAACAAATTTAAAATCCGACAACCGTAAAGTCAAATCGAGCATCTCGACGAGACGAATCCAATAAGCCCAAGCTCAATCATTTTTATAATTTTAAGACACTCAAATGTCCATCAAATTTTGTAGGATCGAGAAATTTTCTTTGGGCAGTCCGATGGAGTGGTTTAGATTCCTTCTTTATTTGCCCAAAGCTTATCCTAAACTCTATAAATAGAGCTCTACCCCCTTCATGAAAGGACACCTAAGCCTTAACCTGAAGGAAGCCCAGAGCATGGAGGAGCGCTTGGAAGGGAAGGAGCTAAGTTCTTGTGTCGTTCCGGACCGAAGACCCGATGGACGATTTTTGCTCCAATAACCTCCAACCACAGCACACATTAGATTTTATGTTTCTGAAAATAGAACGTTTAAGCACTGAAAAACATTCAGAATTTAACTTGGAGAAGTGGCATCTTGCTAATATATATTTTTTGGAAGTCTTCTTTGCTGAAATTAATTTCATTTGCGTTTTTCAGTTGTAGAATTCATCTCATGAAACTTATGTTTGCTATAACTATATTTACTTGGATTTTATGTGCAAAAAATTAACCACTACGACATAATTGTTTCCCCAATAGTTGAAAATTTGCTATCCTAGATCGAGGTACATTTGGTCAATTCGGAAAGAAAAATTTCGTCCAGACGTCCAGATGACCAACCACCGACAGTCACGTCGGCTGCCGATAACGTGTATGACGATGTGACCACTAGTGGTTGGCCGTCCGGACGTGCGGTGACCGGACGAAATATTTTCAAATCGATCAAAATGAAATGCATAGTTGAATGAAGTTTTGGTTGGGTAATTTAGATTTAATTTTTAGTTAAAATTGAAGCTGGTAATATTTAAAAATTATTTGTGATATATATATATATATATATATATA
>NW_018164951.1:2960026-2961672 GCF_001263595.1 Phalaenopsis equestris | reverse complement strand
TATATATATATATATATATAAATTTTTCATTACATGCATTAATTGCTAAGTAATAAGTATAATTAAAAATATAATATTTAAAAAACAATCAATTATTTTCATAAGTTCAAATGGCCAAGACAAGGCTAGTTTAATATCTTAATATTTATCAAATTTTATGGTATACGCAAAGCAGACTACGGAAGAAAGAACCAGGAACAAACGTCATGTTGCAAGCAGGCCTCCATTTTGTCCTTTCTTTTTCATTTATGTTCGTAAAATCTCCGAAAATTATTAAAAAAAATAAATTACATATAAATTACACAAATTTTTTTATTTATATATCTAAAACTTAACGTGATATTTAAATTTATTATAGTTTTCTGTCATAATTTTATCTGCGACAAAATATTCATAAAAAAATATAGATTTTAAGGAATATTTGCATGCATACCACCAAGTTTTTATGTATTTAAACATATAACATCTAAGTTTCAAGTTTACAATTATGATATCTTAGTGTATATACCAAAAATACCATCACAAATCTCAAAGAGAACGAATGATCAAGAGGAAAGGGCATCCTTTCGACGAGGTGAGCAATCAACCGACAATCCAAGACAGAGCGTGAAACCGTGTCTCCAAACCAGGGATAGATTCAATCTCTGGAGATGGCTCGCCGCTCGGTAGTAGCAAGATCTGCTAAAAGTGAGGTGTGAATCAACCCGACTACGAGTCTCGTCGGTACCCCGCGTGGGCTCAAGATCCGCTTAAGACCTTACAAGATAGGGAGATTTGACCGAGGGGATGAACCAACCAGGCATACGAGGCACAAACCCTAAAATGCTCGAGCCAAATTGAAAATGAGCCACAACTCACTACAAAAAAAAAAAAAAAAAACCGGTCGATCACATTCAACTGACCAACCCTGCGTTCAGACCGAACAACCAACTTACAATCGACTGCTTTGGTCGACCGTGCCAAAGATACCGAGCAAGATCGCCATGCAACCGAACACCTCGACCGAATAACGCGTACTCCAGATAACACAAATATCACTCGTCCAATCGTTTCAGTCGGTTGACTTCAAGCCAACCGACCAACCAATTACCGCTAATGTTGAAATTCAAATTGTGATATAAATACGACATAAAATCTATACAATTAATTAGAGTCTTAATGAAATTAAGAACGGTTTCTACAGTTGTTTCATTCTCTCTGTAATATTACAAAACACGTTCCTATAAACAGGGTAAAAATACAAATAAAAGAACATTTCTCCCGATTCTCCCTACAAAGTTCCCAGATTTATTCTACTCTCTATTCTCTCTCCTACATTCGGCTTTGACTCTTAGAGGGTGATCTGCAAATGACACATTAGGAAACACATAAATATTCCATTTTTTATGTTAAAATAATAATACTTTTGATATAATTTGAAAGATTTGGTTGGTATGCATGTAGTAAGTAAATTTTATATATTAGATTTCTAAAAATATAAAAATGAATTTGATAGTATGTATGTAAAACCCAAAATTTAAATAATGAGTACATAAATATAAGAATATGTTTGGTTTGGGTGTAGTTTTTATTTAAAGTAGCAACTTATTAGAAAGTTGTGTGGTGAGATATATATATATATATATATATAAAATTTTGTAGGATCG
>NW_018164951.1:2950743-2959987 GCF_001263595.1 Phalaenopsis equestris | reverse complement strand
TATATATATTAAAGAAATATACAGCCATCACATTTTAATATCTGATATTGAAAAAAAGCAACTTCTATCATAATTCCCAAAATAAAATTACGAAGAAATATCTTCTTTACAATTATATTACACTTCATGATTGGGATGAGCTTCAGGCTTCTCCAATTTTCAGGTAAAGACACTCATAAAGTTTTAATTGAAGTTCGTAATTCAAGACTTCAAACACTTCAAACACTTCAAACACTTCAAACACTTCAAACACTATACAAAATTGAAAAAAAAAGCACACACAAACAGCAACTGTGCATCCCACGTTCTCAAACAACCAGAACTAACCCCGGCAGCGGCCGACCCCTTAGCTCCCGACTCTTCCACACTGTCTCATCGCCCAGCTTCCCCAAAACCTCGCCGAGCTCCCGGATCGTGACACACGTATTGAAGTACTCCCTAAACTTAGTGATAACCCCGCCGTCGACCAGCCACACGTGCACCCAATAGCTATCCTCCTGGCGGTTCAACCCCCACCCTTCGGCCACCACCCACTCCCCCACCTTCGCCACCCGACGCGGCACGAACCGGAACCTCTCGACGTCGACGCCGGTGAGAACTTGCATCATGTGATCGCGGCCCGGGGGGCCATGGAACCACCAGTCGACGTTGGGGGCGAGAAGAGCTGTGGCTTTACTTTTGTTGCCGAGAGAGAGGCTGTTGTATAGCGTTAGCACCATGCGTTTGTTTCTTGCCATCAGGATTGGAGGAGAGTTTGGCTGAATGAGTGGTGGGGAGGGGACTTTATAGTTGTTTCAGTGGGTTGGTGCTTTCTAACTAAAATTTTATGAGAAAATATTACATTCGATCGCCATCACTAACCATCAGATGACAGCTCGGCATGATCGGACACCGCAACGCGCATATTGAGGACAGTCGAACAAATATAATATATTTTTTTAAATTATTATATTATAAAAAATAATAAATTTAAAAGTGACAAAATCACGGCAATGTGACTAAATTGTCGGGCTAGCCGATTTTATTACCAGGTCACATATGACGCCAACTGGATCATCGAATTCATCACCTTTATAATTTTTTTTAGAGTTAAATCTAATTTTATATTAAAACAAAAAAAATAATGTTTACCGTATATTTTTGAGATTATTTAATCTATATTGAGATGAAAAGTATCTGAATTTTATTGAATATTTTTTATAAATTATTCTTATTTTAAAATAAATTGTTTTATATTTTCATAATTTAATTAAAAAGTCTTGACAAACTTTTTTTTTTTTTTTTTTTGGTCGTGTTATCTTGAGATGGATGAGTGGCTTGACACTTAGGGTATGTTTGAAGTAGTTGCAGCTTATTAATAAGCTACTGCGTAACAACTGCACCAAAAAGCTGTTGTGAATAGAATAGTTGACTGTTTGTTTATTGTTGTTTGAAAATTCTTAATTTTATCTCGAATTGGATCTTTGTGAAAGAAATTTATTTTTCATGTGTATCTAGCCATATGGATGTGTTCAACTTACTTAGATGAAGGTGTATGAACAAACCATATTTAATTTAGTTGAGTATCGAGCGAGATCTTATGATTAGAAAGCAAACGGTTCAAGGGTTATGAACACTTGGGGATGATGAACGGATGTTGTCCATTTGCGCTTGTATCGAACGGACTACGGGAATCAGGTCGGACGGAGCTACGAGACATGAACTGCTGGCCGAGTCAGCTGCTGAGGTGTAAAGCGTCGCGAATCACCGGGGGACGTGGGAGTTCGGAGACGCTGAGTTTGGCGCGACGTTGAGTCGGACAAGTAAGGAAATTAGGGTTTTCTAATTTAATTCGACACAAAAAAAATGATATTTAAATTAAAAGATTCATCTATTTGCGCACAAAAATTATAAAAATAAAATAAAAGTACTTCTGTGTTCAATAAACAAGAATTTAGTGGATGAAAAATAAAAAAAATATATATTAAATATTTTATTTTAAATTAATTAAAACCCTAGAGACAAATTTAATTGTAATTAATTAAATAATTATCATAATTACATACAATTTTCAGAGCTTATTCCTTTTTGTATTTTTTTCAAAGTTAGAGGACACACCTAGCATCAAAAGCCCTTATTTTCGAGAAAATATAACCGTGTTTTAATTAAAATAATGTAAACATCAGAAAAATATAAAATCAAATTTGTTGTGCTCACTATGATTAGAGGACCTTAGGAAAAATAAAAATGTGATTTAAAATTAACTTAAAAAAATTCAAAATTTCTCTATTTAGTTATTCATTAAAATAAACTGAAAAGTTATAAAAATAAAAAAATTAATTTAAAAATTCATAAAAATTATTCAAAGTGGTCCTCTAACCCATAGGAACGCACTTGAATTTTTCTAAGGATAGAAGATACATGTTGATTAATTAAATTAATTAACAACATAAATTTATAATTATGGACCAAAGCAATTATAAAAAATAAATAAAAATCAAGAGAATCTAAACTCTCCACTAATGTTTCAATTAATTTATGAGTAACATGTCAACAAAGTCTTATGATCATTTGAGTTAAACTAAAAGAGTTATGCGGTAAGAAACTCTAGGGGTAAAATTGTAATTTTGGAATTCTGTACTCTATTAATATTTAGGTTAAACCAAAAGAAAAAGGTATTATTTATGATAATTAATCTTCTGAGATGATTGAAACACAAGGATAAAAGAGTAGAAACCCATTCACATTATTTTCTACCAAAGGTCATAATTGTAATCATTTAAACTGTTGAGGATTGAAAGATAATTAAGTTTGAATGATCGAAGTGTGAGGAGGCACAAATTAGGAAGTCAATAATTTACTAATTCGAAGCCTCAATCCAATGGTTAAGCAAAATTCAATTGTTGAATGAGAATCAAACATACATCATAAAACTTTTTTTTCAAAATTACAAATTTATCCTTAATAAATCTAAGAGCTTGGTAGTGAGCTATGCTTGATCTAAAGTCATTTAAAGAGGATTAGGAAAAGAACATAATTTATCATAAGCATTTCTAAAACACTATAAGCTCAAGCCCAATTGAGAAGAGAATAAAATTTTATAAGTGATTAAGCTTTCCCCTAGGGATGACGACCCACATAAATCTCAAGGATAACACTAAATAAGTGACTACTTGCCCTACTCATGAGTTAACTAAAACATGAAAATTGAGCAAAATTAAAAATATTATAATGAAACATTAACTTAATTAGGGTTGATCAATTTCAAAATATAGTAAGGCTAAATGAACTTGAAATGGTCCAAGAGATTCTAAAGTTGTTTAGGGTCACTCCCCGAGCACCGTTACAAGATTTTGTACATTTTAAAGGACATTTGGGAATACCTAAATTTGTTGAAGAAAATTATCCTCAAAACCTTAGGGATCCACCAAGATATGATTCAAGACTTTTTTTTAACTTAAATAATTAATGAAAACACCATCACTACCTATCCTACAGTTAAACCCAATGCTCTAGGATTTGTACTTGAACATTACACTCAGATTCTCCTGACAATTGGATATATTTTAAATATTACATATATAGCACTGGGCTAGTGTAAGTTGGCGGTCTTGGTGGTAAGAGCGATGATGAGAACAATATCTAGGTATGCGAGGAGTAATGTATTTTCAAGATTTGTTAGGAAGACCACCCTAATATGCCAGTGTGTATTTGCAATCCTTGTAAAGGCTAGCAAAAAAACTATAACAATAGTCATGCATATGAAAAATTTGGCTACACTATAACCCTAGTTCAAAAAAAGCACCTTTTGGATGTTGCATAAACATACATCTACATGATAATCATGCAATCCAAAGGGTAGATGGTTTTTCCATTGGATCTTAATGGGGCTACCGAAACCACTGTCCCTGTTCAGAGCATTTGAGTGAATTAATATCTGTCACATAGGTGACGAATGTTAATCTAATCCTATACTTGAAATGATCCTGCAAGATCTAGTAGTGATATAACATTTCACATTACCCTCTTGGATCAATTGACATGTCCTGCGCATCTTCTTCTTACCACCACAAATATTAATAGGCTTAAACTAATAACTTGTCACTAACGTGTTGACTTATATAACCTATACCTATATGAGAGAAAATAAGTATGTCACTTGGACAAAGTGAAACACACGGCGCATGAATACATGAAATCGGTATTTGATAGAGGCCTAAATACCGATTTCCCATGCGCTATGCCCCATGATGAGAGTCCGCGCCATGTGCCTAAATATTCGAGAACTTAGCACTACTGAGGATCGAACTTGTGACCTGAGGGGACTTACAATGAACCCGCTGCGCGCGCATACACACACACAGATATATATATATATAATATAAAAAGCCTTACTTGCTCTCGCCTAGGATGCCAATAACATGTCCAACATATTGGAACTCCCGTAAATTTTGCTGACTTCAAATTCTTTTTGATTGATTACAGAAATATGAAGTAGATAATTTTGTCATGAATTTCAGCCAAACTAATCCAAATAGGAGTCGGCATTAATTATTCCATATTGCCAAATACTATTAACGTAGAATTATTACCCTGTCACTTGTTAGAGTTAGATAATTATTATCCTCTCACGGTATTTTAATGTAATTAACGTGGGGCTTAATTAGCGGGAAAAAAATGCACTATAAACCTATGATTAAGATAACATAAACGTCAGCCCTCATAAAAAAAATAGTTATTTTAAAATTTTCGATTAATTAAATACTTAACTATATTTATTCAATAATCTAAGCAATGAAATTAATAATTTTTTTGAGTGGCTAAGATTTTTATGTGGGTAATATCTCAAGTATTTTCAAAATAAATTTTTAATTAATTAATTTGAAGAAGTTAATAAATAAAAATTATAATACTCAATTTTCAATACTATTTTTGGTTCTTTCAATAATGGAAATTAAATCTCAGTTTTAATTATGATTATATTTTAAATATAATTATCGAAAATGTATATTACAAAATAAAAAATTTTCTGATTTTAATTCAAATCCCAAATTATAATGAACATAAATTTTGGATGAAGTCTAAATAATTTTCTAATTTTAATAGGATTTTGAATGTAAATTCATTTATTTAGTTCTTTCAAAACCTAAGAAATTCAACTTAAAATTTTGAATTTCATTTATAATTATAAATAGTTTCATAATAACCTCAAGAAATCAACCTAAATAAAAATTATCAGTACGTTGTGGTTCAAATGAGGAATAAAAGGAAAACACATTGCGTTTGGAGTCCGGGCGTAAAGCTATGTCCGGACAACATATACGATCCACCGAGAGTTGCGTCCAGAGCATATTTTCTCGAATAAAAGAGGGAGCAATGTAGTATACGAAAAGGATGGGGGCAACACTCATATTCATTAACATTAAAAATCCTAATTTCTTATTCTTATTTTAAAATAATAAAATGCACAAATAATACTTTTATTATATCACATTAGATATAACGATGCAAATTTCCAAAAATATATATTTTAAATTTAAATGTATCCAAAGTGGTAAAATCAGTATTAACCAAGTGATTAAAAAAGATCGATATAGTTATTATGAAAACAAAATAGTAATTACTTTATTAGGACCCACCATGGCCAAGAAAAAAATAATTAATAATTTAAGTTATATGTAATTAAGGGCATTTAACAAATTGGTGGCCCGGGCATATGCAAAGGCTACCATGAAAATTTTAATATTTACATTATAAATTTAAAATTTTCATATCACTATTACAATTTAAAAAGGAAAAATGATTTACATGTTTTGATGCGCTATAAAGTGATATAAATGTAAAAGTTAATGTATATATGGTAGAAATGCAAATATGCAGAAATTATGTGGGATGTATGTAAATCATTCTTTATAAATTTGTGGCTCTTGCAAAATGGAACCATTCACCATGAGATAGTTCACTCTATTCTTACAATAAATAATATAAGAAAAGATACATTGATATGTATGAGCAATTGAGTTATACAAATAATATTACTAAGCTAATAAGATTCAATAATATAAAATAAAGTTTTTTTCTAATTAATTTATATTAGAAACTCTTCTAACTTCTCCAAATCCAGTTGGAAGCTGGACTTAGGGGATTTGGAGAAGTTAGAAAAGTGCGCAAGTGGGTGGGAGGATAGTGAAGAAAGACAAGGGTTACCTTTCTCAATAGTTTTCGGGTGGTATCAAAATCGAAGGAAGAGTGAAATGGTAGTTTCAGAGGTAAATGGTTGCCGCGAATGCGTCGCTACGCTTAGTTATGAAGGTATAAACAATCAGAGCTGAAGAATAATAAGCCCTATAATTTTATCAATTTTATGACTAATAGTTTCTGTTTGTTTCAGTTGAATGAAGGTTTTGAAAGCAAATTGATTGATGATATTCATTGTTCACACTAACAAGCATTGATTTTCTTATTCTCCATGCACATAAGAGTGTGAAGGAGCAATCTTTTTTTAGGGCATTTACATAAAAACCACTCAATTCTTATGTATTTACATGTCTAGAACCTATTCTTTTACTTTTACATTTGTACTACGTATGCTGTACTTTTATTTACATATCTAGAACCTATCCTTTTTCAAAACAAGTAGGAAGCTTAAAAGCTTTTTCAAAAAATCAAAGAAATGAACGAAAATTTTGTATGCTGTGCATCTACCTTTACCAGAAAACAATGTATAGCCAAGGATCACAAATTCACCGCTTCTCAAATCCTGCACACCCTTTTGTACCTTCTTATAATAAATATCTACCTGCATCTACTGCTCATAATACAAGGGATGTACATAATATTTTAGTTTTTTTATATAAACACATGGCCAACATGTATTTTGGGTCTAATGAATTGTTACAACCACTAAATTAGTTTCCTTTTTTTAGAGACGATGATTGAAATGAGCATTTGATCTGGAATTGCAACATATTTCATCTTATCATTAAATTCACAAGTACATCATTTCAGGCACAGTGCCTTAACAGTCACTACCGTCTACAGACTTTAGGTGATGATAGAAATGAAAAGGTGTCAGAAACATAATTTTTTTAGATAATTTTATGTTAATGTCAACACAGATTGCAAGTTAATGTGTGCTTCTAGTTATGGAATTCCTAGAATATTTATTTTTCAATTTAACCCATTAACAATATTGTCAAAAACATAAAATTTTTTAGGGACTCTATTTCCATTTCAATGGATGCCATACCAAGGAGGGCAACATTTAGAAGCGGATGTAAAGTGATCCCAAAAGTTTAGAACAAGAGTCTTGTGGTCTTCACTTATCCCCTTCTTGAACTCCAATAGTGGAGCTATGTCTGAACTGATTAAATTGACAAAACTGAAATCACTCGCAGCAATATGAAAACCTGAAATAGCGATAGAGACAAGACAATTGCAGCGTCAGGGAAGACAATCGAACGTCAGGGAAGAAAATCGCGCGTCAGAGAATCCCTCAAGCCATATATCTTGTCATGTGTATCTGACTGGGCCCATTTAAGAAATGATGAAAGAGATTCTCGCAAATAACACCCATTAACAGGTGTTACCGCGGTGTTATTTGCTTGGCCCTCTGGGCGGTGTTATTGACGCTAATCACCGGTGTTATTGAGGTGTTATTGTGGTGATATTCAAGTTATTTTGTGGAGTTATTAAAGCAAAGTCGTTGTGTTTTCATATCTCAAAAATCATAAATGTTAGATACATCTATAATTATACATTTTTACAGAGTTTGAACTTTGGAAAAGAACATAGAAAATAACATGCAACCGTCAAATGGTCCAGTAACACACTAACATGCCATTTCTTGTTGTGACGGAAATAACATGCAACCGTCAGATGGTCCAGTAACGAAATATTTTCTTCATAATTATATTATCCAAATAGTTATAATAACACATAATCCATAAGACCTAAACATTCTTCATATCTCCTTCAATGTATCCATCTTTTTAAGATTGTTATTGTTTCCCTTCAAATATTTCCTTCTTCAAGACTTGAATTAGTATTTGTAGAGTTTCTTTGATTAGTGAAAGTGGTAGACCTAAGGTAACATGAAAAGAAAATGTTTAAAAATTGAGACATTTATATACATAACACAAGAGTCTTATGAATTTACATATCTCACACCTAAAACTACATATGCAAAATCAAAGTTGGGGTCCTAAAGAAAGTATACACTGTTAAATTCATTATTGTAAATCCTTTTAATTTTAAAAGAATGGAAGCACATAGTAATGTAAGCAATTTCAATACAAGCCAGAGAGGAAAAAACAAAGAATAAAGGAAAACACACCATAAGAATGTTTTCTTTTTAGTTCATTTCATATTCCATATATCATTCTTGGAATAAATAGGTGATCCATCATGTTTTTATAGAAAGTGAAATTAGGCGTTATAAATGTAAAATGAAAAGCTTATGTGTTAGATTTTCAAATGCATAACAATTAGGTTGTATGTATGTAAATGCCCCTTTAATCTCACCTGAAAGATCATTTGAACCAAATTCAATTCAAGTATGGTAATTGCAAACTAATCAACATAATAAACCCGACTCACTGATTCAAAATTTTTGAAATGTCTTATTACAGTTGGTTTATTATATTGTGATTTCATATTAATCAAAGCAACAAATTATGTCCAACTATTTCTAACTTCTTAAAAGAAAAATTACTTTTTCATGAGTGGATAAAGTTGTATTAATGCAAGTTTAGATGTTAGGTATGTAAATACATAGGAATTAAGATGTCAAATAACCATACTAAAGTAGTTTAGGTGTTGATTTGCAGGCCATTTATATAAACTTCTGTGCTAATGTTGTTTTTTCTTTTTTTTCTATAGAATAATTCTGGAATTACAAGATGGTTTGGTTTTTAAGGCATGGAAAATAACGATCTGACAGACCTGTTGGAACAGTGTCCAGGGAGACCTACATGAATCCACCGTTTAATAGTTAGCAGCTTAGAGCAGCGGGTCATGAATTTTATTGACCCCCAATTAATGAACTAAAGTAAAAGGGCACTTTTGTAATGTGATACCGCTCACCTACCATATCTCACCTACCGTTCACCTACCGTTCACCTACCTCCCACCTACCACTCACCTACCTCCCACCTACCACTCTCTTGCTTCTATAAATAGAGAGGGTGTGAGGCTTAGGAGAGCAAGGGAAAAAATCTTAAGGGTGTGAGGCTTAGGAGAGGAAAGGGAGAAGATATCTTGAGCT
>NW_018164951.1:2926688-2949676 GCF_001263595.1 Phalaenopsis equestris | reverse complement strand
GCCAA
This sequence comes from Phalaenopsis equestris, assembly GCF_001263595.1. NCBI lineage: Eukaryota > Viridiplantae > Streptophyta > Magnoliopsida > Asparagales > Orchidaceae > Phalaenopsis > Phalaenopsis equestris. Next base: position 2,949,671 of record NW_018164951.1, on the reverse strand, counting down.
ACTCGAGGTACTCTACCTGACAAAGTCTCTGGCTAATAGACTCTTTTTGAAGCAGCGCCTATACTCCTTCAAAATGCATGATGACAAATCCGTCTCAGAGCAGATCGATGAGTTCAACAAGATCATCGACGACCTCGAGAACATCGATGTCAAGATTGACGATGATGACAAAGCACTGCTGTTGCTAAACTCTATTCCTAAGAGCTACGAGCATTTCAAGGATGTGATGCTCTATGGAAGGGTGCAAACTATTACTCTGGAGGAGGTTCAATCTCTGATTAGAGCCAAAGAACTTCAGAGGAAGCATGATAGGGACAAGGAAGTCAGCGGAGACAGTCTTATTGTCAGAGGAAGATCGGACAAGAAAGATTCAAGAAATGGTCAGTACAGATCAAGGTCAAGCAAGGATGGCGGGAATCAGTCATCAAGGGATCTTTTAAGTGCTATCATTGTCACAAAGACGATCATTTCAAGAGGAACTGCCCAGACAGGAAGAATAAGTATCAAGAAGAGCCAGAAGAATCAGGAGAAGCAAGCGTAGCCTCCCCCCGACTATTTATATACGATTATTTTAGTCCTCTATTAAAGTGTCAAATTAGTCCTTAGAATCTTTTAAAAGTCTCGGGACTAAATTGTTATTTTGATATACGCTTGGACTAAAATGACCTCCTGGAAAGAGTCGGGACTATTCTGACACTTCTCTCATATAAAAATCGATGATATATTCTGTCGGGGACTAATCAAGGGTTTCTTAAGTTGTACCAATCAAATCCTCCAAGATATTTTCAGATTTCCTTGAGGATTTTCTCAAATTTCCTCCAGGACCTTCTCAGATTTCTACACCCCCTCAAGCAGGGTTGTAGATATTGTAAAGATCAAGCTTGATATTGAACTTTGAGAAGGTGCTTAAAGGAAGAGCTTTAGTGAAGACATCAACAACTTTTTGTGTCGGGATGTAGCTTAGTTGTATAAATCTCCCATTCACCTTTTCAAATATGGAGTGGCTAGCAACGTCAATATGCTTGGTCCTGTCATGATGCGCGGGATTCTTGATAATACGGATAATTGTTTTTGTTATTTTGACCCCCAATTAATAAACTAAGGTAAAAGGATAATTTTGTAATATGGCACCGCCACCTACCACATCTCACCTACCGCTCACCTACCGGCCACCTACCTCCCACCTACCACTCTCTTGCTTCTATAAATAGAGAGGGTGTGAGGCTTAGGAGAGCAAGGGAGAAGAGATCTTAAGCTACCACAAAGGAGGAGAGAATAGCTATAGAGTTAGAGGAGGAGAGCATCTTGAGGCCTTGTATTAAGGTGTCGCTTGAGAGGGAGGCCATATAAGGAAGATGAGGGCTCATCTCTATGTATAAGCTATGTATTCTCCATTTCTTTTGCCTTAGTGAAATATTTGATTGATTCCCTCCCGTGGACGTAGATCCAGTTGGATCGAACCACGTAAACGATCTGTGTTTGCTTGTGTTCTTTTTCGTCTCATTTCTATGTCAGGAAGTACATATCTCACAACATTCGGTATCATCTGGGGTTGTGTATTGTGTAGCCCAATCCACTCCGCTCTTGTTGGCGGTTTCTGCACCTATAAAGGTTATTTGAATTCTGGCGATTTTTGCCTCTATAACAGTTATTTGAATTCAGACATTTTCTGCACCTATGTCAGTTATTTGAATTTCTTAAAATTCTTTTATTTCCTTTTCTTTTGTAAAACCCATTGCCTGTGCCTTCCTACTAAGGATCCCTTCCTCCTGTTTTTAAAGAAAGAAGGACCGAATACTTGCAAGGAGTAGTGGGCGGCGGAAATACCGTGTGATTCTTCAAGCAATAAAATCCTTTATAACTCCCATGGACGTAGTCAATTTGTCGAACCACGTATATATGTCGAACCACGTATATATGTGTGTCATATGTGATTCTCTCTTTTCATATTTTCTCTTTATTGTCATCGTTTCCACACGACATCACTGGATCACTCCAAAGGAACTAAAAAAAATAAATTCCAAGTCTAGTATTATCAAATGCTAATGGCAGAGCATGTTCCTTTCTGGTAATCTATGAATAAAAAAAAGGGGCATTTCCTTTTGATTATGTTCTTTGCCAGATGTTTCTTTCTGTCTGGATAGGTTCGCAGCAGTTTGGGGTCTATGGTTCATTTTTTCTTTTTCTTAATTTCCAACACATACACATGCACATGCATCTGACCATGCGTTCGACAATGGTCCGCATGTGGCCACGCCGTCGTGGATTAAACGGTGTCCCATTTGGACAGTCACCCGGACATACGGTCATCTCGCGTAGTCAATCCTCTACAAATATGTGGTTGGCCTTGAACTCATTAACATAGGGTGAGGCAAAGCACCACTAAAGCTCAACTACTGACATGAACCAAGTATAAGTAGTTTTAACCTTTAATATAAATATTGCAACCCTCAAAATATTTGAACAAATAATTTTATTCATTCTTATTTGAAATCTTAATTCCATTGATAATTAGCTAAAATTGTCAATTAAAATTCAGTTTGCTATGCAACTCTAGCTAGCTGTCAAATGTATTTATCCCAACACATAAACTTATAATCATGTTTACAAAGGAGTTGTAGAGTATTAAATGTATCAAAGCTTATCCAAACTACAATTAAACCTCATTTATTCAAACAATAGTACAAAAAAATACATAAAAAAAAACATATAATCAAGTTAAGAAAGGAGTTCTAGAGTTTAAAGATGACCTGTAGTTTCTGTTGAGGGGAAGCAGAACAAAAACCTCCATTTTAAAATTAAATTCTGTGTTTTTGAACAGCCATTTCTAGTTGTGAAGGAAAATTCCATTATATCAGACATATAGTATAGTCAATGCTTGATATTAATTTCATAAACAAAGATCAAACTTGTTTCAGCACATTACTTCATCCTCTCCACAAATTCAAATCTTAGAAAACAATAGAACAACGAAGAACGTGGGATTCTCAAAACTCTCACCATCAAGAATATATTAAATCCAATAATTCGCAGTTGTCAATTATCAAGCACGGTTTCATATATGTATTTCATTCTCAACTTCCTCAATGAATATCTATCCAGACAAAAAAAAAAAAAAAAACCCCCTCAATGATTATAGCCCTTACAATTATATATAAAAGTCACACATAATTGAATATAATCTCATTACCTATCAATATCTTTCTGAACGAGTAAGAAAACTGAGATCTATAAAATCAAATTCTTGAATCTTTGTTTGTAGTAATATTGCAATCATAAATATCTCTTGGTTTAACTTTTATAACTACATTCCAATATGGAATTTTATGGTCTTGAATGTAGAAAATAGGCTCAACTTAAGATGAAAAAATAAACGGATGGTGTTCTGTGAGGGGTACAATGTTGTAGTACATCGTGCTCCCAATACGACAAGTTAAAAAAAACTATTTTTCGTCCATTTTATCATATCTGTAGACTCTAGTAAGACTGAAGTGCTGCTTATTGAAGAAAAAGTTTTTTTTTTTTTCACATCTTAACAGACTTAACAAAATAGAATTGTAATTTTCCAACTTGTGATAAAACTTTACTTCTAGTAGATCTATGAGGGGCGGTCTAAAATCATTTTTGTTGTCAAAATGTTATTTTTTTTCCTGTGAAAAAAATGATATGTAGACAACCAACGTCGATGGCCCATATAAGAAAACTTTTCACTCCTCAACAACCATAATGAGTCTGTTTTCTTAGCATAACATGGACAAGCAAATCTATCTTTTGTACTCCTTCTAGATAACATACCATAAGAAGGAAAATCATTAATAGTTCAAAACAATGTTGCATGTAGTTTGAAATTTTGTCTAGTTGCAGCATGGTAAGTTTGAACTCCATGCCATAAATCATTAAACTCTACAATTAATGGATGTAAGTATAAGATATCAATATCATTTCCTGGATTTTTTTAAACTGGTATTACTGTAGAGAGAATAAAAGATGTTTGTTTCATCCCAATCAAAGGAGATAAATTATATGGGGCCAAAAGCACTGGCCATATACTATATGTACTGCTCATAAGTTTAAAAGGATTAAATCCATTGGTTATTAAACCAAGAAGTATATTTTGAGGATCTGAAGCAAAATCAGAATATTTAGAATAAAAAAAATTCCAAGTTTCTCCATTAGGAGGATGTCATGACAGTTCATCTTTATTTCTCTCTGTAGAATGTCAAAGCATGTCTTCAGCTGATTTTTTTTTGTTTTATATAATTTTACAAAATGGTTATTAATAAAAAAATATCGTACAACTTTATCCGACATCAGTTTTGTTTTTCTTCCCTTTAAATCTTAGTCTTAAGATTAGCTGTCCATCATGAAGAATTACATATATGACATACATCTTTATGAGAGTAATCTTTCCAAAAAAGTATACAATCATTCATACATGCATCTATTTTTTCATAACACTGAACAATTGCTTTCATACCTTTTTTAACTTTGTATGTGTTCTTAGGTATTAACTCATCTTTGGGGAAGCCATCAACCAATAATTCTAACAAGATATCAAAATATCTAGCAGTCCTAGCATTTAAACACTTAAAATGAAATAAGTATAGCATGAATGATAACTTTGAGTAAGACTTACTCTCAGGATATAATTATTACCCTACATCCTATAATAACTTTGAAAATTGTTCTTCATCAGTTGACTGACTTATATTTTGATTTTTCCAAATACTTTAAAAATCATTTGTGACATTATCTGAATCAAATGTATCCTTGAATAACTCATCAATATTGTTAACATTAGAATTTTCAAATTGATGTAGTGCTTGCTCAGAGTCAGCAACATTGTTTATTGATGTATATCCTAAAGTTTCACTTATAGCTGAATGTTCTTCTCTGTGTCGATCCATACAACATATCCAGGAAAGAAACCCTTAGAAATCACATGAATTCTTAAACCTATTAATTGATGACAAAATCTATTAGTGGAAGTTTTACATGGACATACAAATTTTCAAGATGTATTTTGTGTTTGACTAGCAAATTCTAAAAAACACTTTACTCCTATATATTCAGGACTTCATTTAGATTTATTGGTCTAATTTTTATCCAATTCGTCTGTAACAATATAAACAACTTCCACATAAATCATGTTTAAATATACATATATAGAAGTTTAACCTGAACTTGAGCAAAATATAAACAACTTAGCAAATTGATTTTTTTGAGCTGTAAGAAGCTGAAAATCATGTTACAATGATTGTTCTTTTATAAATTTAAAACATGCAAGTTCATTAGTACATATAATTTAATTATGAAGAATGGTATTTCAGAGTAAAAAATGATTCTCACGTCAATAATAACACTTAAGGGGATTGACGGAGGACATAATTCCAAAAAGTACATTGACCTGGCCCAAAGTGGATTACAAATTAAACTTATAATTAGGACCTGTTTGGGAGAGCTGCAACTTATTGAATAATCTGTTAATAAACAGATTAAAAATAATCTGCTAATAAGCTAGGTGCGATGATTATTACAAATTTATTTCTTTAGAAAAGCCAGACAATTGCCAATAAGCTCTCACCGCACCTAGTTGGTGCGGTGTGAAAACGCTGTTTTCTTTGTTTTGAAAACACATAAGCTGCCAAAACACTGTTTAACCAAACAGTTCAGGTGCATTTTCAAAACGCCACCGCACCAAATAAGCCGCACCAAACGAGCCCTTAATTTGAAATTAGTTAAATATGAGATTAATTTTTTTTTCATTGAATTCATTAATTTTTTTTCATTACATGGAGTTCCGCTGACACCCCAAGCTATGAGTATTCATTCTCCTATAAATAAAAATGACACGCACACACACACAGATATATTTAGGGTTTAGTCTCGCGTGAACGGCTGCTATATATATATATATATATATATGTATATAGACACACACACATACTAAAATGACACTTAAATTATCTTATAAGCTACCATCATTATGGTTTTAAGAATATCACCGAAGAAAAAATTCTAATATAATGGAAGGCTATAAAAGAGCTCAAGAGACCAAACTAAAGCCTAATTATAATGAGGTTCTTGTTTCTTCATTGCACCGTAAAATTTACCTATAAATTTATTTTCTCAACATATGATTCATTGATAGACTTAATGCACATTTTCTTAACAACTTATTTTTATGGCTACGGCCTTCAAATTCAAGAAGCTTCCTAATTTTGGGTCTAAACTGACATCTATTGCAACAGTTTACACTGACTGAAAATGTCTCAGTTGGTACTATTGTTATAGTGTATCTTTTAACTACGGTTTAATTGCTAAAAAAATGTGTTGTTGGGCGATTTTTTTTTTATAGTGAAGTCTTGTAACATGCATTCTCTTTCAGATTTTTTACATAAAAAATCTTGGTGTCTCATTTATCAAATTTTTTTTATCAATATGTGTGTTGGATTTTCTTATAATGTGTTAGATATGGCTCATATATCATAAAAGGGGTAGATTCTGGAGCGGAGTCGAGCAGAGCGGAATATTATGTCCAAATCAGAGGAGTTTCCTTATTTGGGTCGGGGGTGAGGTACATGAGTAATTTGGTAATTACATATTGTATTTCAGAGTTTTCTAGTGTTATAAATAGACATGTATGCAACTCTAGATTTTATCCCTGATTTTTTTAACCATTTTCTGAATATTGAAAGGAATTTCCCGCTCTGCTCCCGAGTACGTAGGCATCTTTACCGAACCTCATTAAATCTCTTTGTGTTCTTCTGGATTTATGTCGATTACTATTTTTCTTCACCCAAATTTCTCAACATAATGCTATTACATTAATATATTTTTATTATCACAAATTCTCTGGGATGCGATAAGAATTATGATAAATGTTAAATTTAAATAATACATGCACATTAGCAAGTTATTTTTTTCGTTTACATGCATATTTGGAATGATAACAAGACATGATATTTTCTACTATTTTCTTACTGCATGATTCCTGTCATTAGTTGCCACCATATTTGATTTTGAAGGATTAGTTATATGAAATTTGACAAATACTAATGCAAGCTTCGGGGTCAATTTTAGTTTTTATTTTCTTACAAATTTTTATTTCTTTATTTATATGAAATAATATGTATTTGATTTTTTAAAAATATATTATTTTTTATTTTTGTTGTCGTGGCAATGGTTGCCATTGAGTCAACACAGGCACGGATGGTGGTCACTAACAATGGTGGCCACTTAGCTATAGTTATGACAACAAATTGTAATAAATTTTCTTAAAAATAAAAATAATAATTGCTAAGAAAATGCATTAAACAATTGTATTATTAAAATATATAAAATGAAAATCAATTTGATCCCAAACAAACTTGAATAATTACCTAAATTTGACTTGAGCTAAATCCTATTAGTTGTAAAACATCATCTACAATAATAAAATAAATGTGAAATTCTCATCTTTTCCAAACAACACTCAGGACCAATTGGCTAAATTAGTTGTTGATGTCCCAAATTAGCACAACCATGGACTAACCCTCGAGCCTAGGGTTTTGCAAAATCAAACCAAGCTTAAAGCAGACAACTAGGAATCCTCTCTGGCTTGACTACATAATGTTCTTCACCACTTTTCTATAGGTTATCTTCCAGATAAATTTATTTGACGTTCTATCTTTACATTTTATTAGAAAGTTGTGACTTAGATCGCACGATATATGACTAATTTCTTCTTTATTGGAGTATTTATAGAACACAAAAATTACATATAATTGTCACTTTTGGATTCCATCAACACCAATCATGATGTCTAAAGCCTCCATAGATTCCATTATATATATCATCACTAGGGCATGTGGATATGAAAGCTATGATGATAGTTATTCCAATACAGAAATATACATTTTCATGCATAAATAAGGTGACATACATAAAAATTTAAGTTTTGGTGTTAGATATGTAAATGCACAAATAAAAATATTAAATACGGAATTGAGTGATATTTATGTATTTCAATGTATTTACATCCCTAACGCTTGACTTTACATTTTAATATTATTACCACTCAAATTTTTTATATCACATAAAAAAATAACATCATCGCATACACCTTTTAATGCTAATTTAAAATTTTTAATGTTGACTATTACGGTGAACTTTAAATAACATATATTGCTATTAATAAAAGAAAATAAACATATAAAACTGAGCAATAATATTTTTCGTTGAAATTGCAAAGAAGGCGTATGGCAGGTGCTCGGCTCTATAAATAATTAAACCCTCATCATACGCAATTTTTTTTTTTCCATACGACAAGTTGAGCGGCATATGACAAGGCGTATAGCAGCGCATGAATTTTTTTTTTGGTACTTAAAAAGGTTTTATAAAAATCAAATATGATTTTTAATTATTTATTTTTAGGGCTGAGTACCAAAAAAAAAAAAAAAAAAAAAAAAAAAAATTAAATTAGTGAATGACGGACGATACACGTGATAAACTGTGCTGATATTTTTATGAGCCCTGCCATGAATCCGCTATAAGCATTGCCGCCAACGGTGAAGCAGGGGAACAAAAGGCATGCAAAGGTTAGTTTGGACATTTCTATTTGTGAAATGACCTGAAATGGGAGAAAAATTTGCTTACGTAAGATGTACGTAATGCTGCGTACTTAAGATAGGCGATAGAAATGGTATTGGAGGTTATATTCATGCTTAAGATAGGTGATGGAAATGGTATTCGAGATTATATTCATGTTATACCTACTGTAATCTCCTTGTAACCTTATAATCTACATGTAATTTATAAATATATGAAAATAAAAACACGAAACTTACTAGTTACAGATAGGTTATAAGTAAGTTACACGAAGATTACAGAGGGTATAATACGGATATAACCCTTAATACCCTCCTTGTAACCTATCTGACGTACGCAGCGTTGTTGTACATCTTACATATGCAAATTTTTATCCTGAAATGGAGAGAAAATAACGGTACGTCTGTAAAACTTCCACTTACGTTCGCAATGCATTTATTGGCATTTTTTTAGATCGGAACGAAATTGTACCGAGTTCTCAAACAAAGCCTATGTAGTTAGTGGAAAAATTTTCCCTGGCAAAATGTCAGATCATATGAAACAGGGGATCATTACGGTAGTTTTGAAGAAAAAGCTTCTCGCACTTCCAGGAGCTACTTTGGGGGAAAAATTTGGGTGCGTAAGACGTTTGTAGAGCTGCGTACATCAGATGTTATTGATAGGATATTGAGAGGTTAAATCCGCATTATACCCCCTATAATATCTTTGTAACATACCTATAATCCCTCAATAGCCTCTGAATAACCTATGGTGTACGCAGCCCTGCAAATATCTTACGTAGGCAAATTTTTCGCCTATTTTGGTGCATATGAGTGAATTCAATATCCAAAATGCTTTTCTTTCCTAACCTCTGCTTCTTCCTGTGACTAGACCAGAGATCGTTTCGCTTCTTTGTGAGATCAGAATCTAGACTCTCTGCTTCTTTGTACGACCAGAATCCAGAGATGGCGTAATGGCGTAATGGCGTAATGGCAAGCAATAGGGTAAGACGATGGAGCGACGAAGACTAACTACAGAGGTCGAGAAGGAGACAGGAGGAGACGGGATCGAAGGAGTGGCTGCTTTAATAGGAGAAAATATTGTATCTATGTTATTTGGCAGTGAACTGAACCACGCTTGAAATGAGCACTAAACTTGAAAAACGACGAGTAACAGCATTTTTTTTTCCACAAATAAATCATATCTTCTTTTTATGTGATGTGAGAATAATAAATTATGATATTATGTATCTTTTTTATATGAAAATTTCTAATTTAAAAATTTTACCATATTATAGAAAAAATAGGGTATGATTGGTGGATAGTTCTGGTACATATGTATATATTATATTTTTTCTCAGAAATGAACTATATTTTCTGCTCTTGTGATGCAATAAACAATAAATTATGATGTTTTGCGACTTCAATGTTTGAAATTTTTTGTTCTAAAAGTTTTTTCATATTTTAAAAAAATGGTTGTATAGTTGTGGTATAGTTGTGTTATAGATATATATATTTTGTTTTTTTTTTCATAAATGAAACATATCTTCCGATTATCATCCTCTGGTGTGAGAAACAATATATTATGATGTTATACATATTTTCAATTTAAAAATATGTATTCTAAAAGTTACAATATTTTAGAAAAATGGTGGCACATTGATTGTATAATGGTAGTACATATGAATATTATATATATATATATATATATATAAATATATATACCTTCCATCCCTATGATGTGAGAATTAATATATTATGACGTTATGAATATTTTCTATATGAAAATTTCTATTCTAAAAAAAATTATAATTTTATAAAAAAAAGTTGGTATAGTTGTGGCATAGATGAATATATTAATTTTTTTCCTTACAAATGAAAAATATATTTTGCTCCTCTAATGTGAGAAATGATAAGTTATGTTGTTAAGCATTTTTTCCTATTGAAAAATTTTTATTCTAAAATTTTAATCATGCTTTAGAAAAATGATGGTAATGTGTATTGGCATCCATTTTTTATGTGATATACATGGGACATCCTCGCTGAGTGCACGACACTGTAACTATGATCTACAACGTCGTTGTCGTGCCCCAAGTCAATCATAGGCTAAGCACATCATCAACACATTCACTTGTCTTATTCGACTTAGCGATATAGTTGTGTTGGCATCCGCTCTCTCTATCGGGGGCCAATTAATTCTTCTTCTTTTGTCATAATCTGTCACTCTACTACAACGAGTTTTCTAGCAATGCATCAATTCATCATTCCACTCCATCGGGGAACTACATTTTCTTGGATAGGTTCTTTGCTCTTTGTGGACATTTTTTAGGGAGAGGAATGATGAACTCACATCCCCTTTGAGGCTCAATCGACTATATTTTGTGGGGTTGCACGATTGGTTGGTTGATTGTGAAACTGATACTACTACTTTTGTGACGAGATATCCACTTTCAATTCTTCTCTTAGCTAGGTCTGCAAAATATATTTAATAAATGTAAAATTTAAGCCGCCTAAATAAAGGTCAAAATAATCAGACCCAAACCTTGGCAAAATCTTGTTCTTTGGAATTGCAAATCCATACATTTTGACTCCCCCTATTGAGCCATAAAAAAAAAAACTCCAATAAAGAAAAAAAATTTGTTATAAGCCCTGCGCCTGATTCCCTGTTCCCCACCATAAAGCAGCTCTCTCTACCTATTAACCGAACAACCACAGAAATCCTAAACCGAACTCTCCTCTGATCCATATGAACGAAAAGAAAACCTTAGTGCTGAACATGTACCAATCCCTATCCACCGGCGACATGAATAAGGCGGCGGCTCTCCTCGCCGGCGAGCTGGAGTGGCGGTTTCACGGCCCACCGGGGAGGGAGCACATGATGCGGATTCTCACTGGCGTCGAGAACCAAAAATTCCGGTTCAGGCCGCGCAGGGAGGCGGAGCTGGGGAAGTGGGTGGTGGTGGAGGGATGGGAGCTGAGCGGCGAGGAGGAAGACTATTGGGTACACGCGTGGGTGGTGGAGGGTGGGGTTATCACGCAGTTTAGGGAGTACTTTAACACAAGCGTGACGGTTAGGGTGTTGGGCGGGCCGGCGACGGGGGATTTGGGGGAGATGACGCTTTGGAAGAGCCGAGCGGGCCGGCCGCTGCCCGGTTTAGTGCTCCCGGTCTGACTCGGTCAGAGACGTGTGGGAACCGCATCTTTTGGTGTTAAAAAAAACAAGAACGTAAGGGATGATTGTATAAACATCTTTTGAAGCATTGATATTTACAAATTAAGTATTCATGTGAATTTTTATGAAGTGTAGAACTGATATATTTACACGTGGCAGGATCAAAACAATGAAAATTTGATATAATCAGGTCTTCTTTCTAGCATAAGTTTTGTAATTTCTCTGTTTAACCTCCTCCCTCAAGTGAAGAAAGTGAGTTAATTTGTAAGCTATTGGAGATGGTTATTTTTGTCTTTTGGCGATTAACTTCATCTACGATCCGATTGGATGGTTCATATTGACCCCGCTTAATCATAGCATATTTTTCAAGATTTGGGTGCTTTAATGACCTCGAAATTGAGCGCTCTTAGGCTCTTTGGTTTTCTCTGACCGAGACACTCAATTTGACTATGAATATGTCAAATTTGAAGTTCATTTTATTATTCAATCGACTATTCAAAACCTCTAATTATGCTTCAATTGTTTGATATGGGCATTATTGGACCTAGGTTGAACTAATTATGATAGTCCTATCGAGACGGTTATTTTGACTATAGTCTTATTGAAATCAGGGCTTTATATGACCTTGAATTTGATTTTGTGGTTTCATTCATTAAAAATACATTGAGATTCATGTTGGATAAAAATTTGTTGAAGACACATCATTCTTCACATTATTTTCGACAATGTTATTTGTGTCGTCTAAAAATATAATTTCAAATATTACAAAAACATACTATGGGGAGATTTGAATTGCCATGTATGTTATGCGGGGTTTTAATCAGCTTGGTAATGTCCCAGTTGGTGGTGCCGACAGTGTCGAATAGCAGTGGTCCAATAGAGGCCAGATAGTTATGGTATGACGGTTGTGGCGGCCAAAATGGTGGTGGTATGACAACAAATATGAGTACGAATGGAGGCATAGCAAAGTGCACAAGGGTATGTAGATACAAAAGAAATAATGAGTGTGTGAGCGAGCGAGCAACAAATAGGAGTACGAATGGAGGCATAGCAATGTGCACAAGGGTATGTAGATACAAAAGAAATTATGAGTGTGTGAGCGAGCGAGTGACACGTGTGAGTGTGTGAGCATGTGCATGTGAACAACAATGGCATTAGTGTAAGCACTCATCATTGTACACTTGTCTGACAGTGGCATATTACGGGCACGCAGGGCATACAAGGACATGGACAAGGTCGGCGCGGATGTGGATAGTGTGATCATGGGAAAACCGGGTTAATAGGAAATGGGCGGTGGAGCAGTTGCACAAAGCATTTAGCTTACAAGGGTTCACGTGTATACATACGTCCTTGTAGGCAATTGCGCGTATGTGCATGCTTGTGGATTTGTTCATGGAGCGAAACTTCAAAATTCTAAATTTTTCTCTATTTTTTTCAGGATTTTTGCTAATAAATAGGACCTTTGAGGGAGAGAGAAGACACACCAATCCTCCCCTAATTGAAGTGTATCTCTGCCTCCTTCCTAAGGTTGTTGTTTCCTCCTTCTTCAATCCGTTTTTGCCTTCTTTCTCAGGCTGTTTTTGCCTTCTTTCTCAGGCTATTGTTGTCTCCTTCCTTATGATGTTGTTGCGTCATTTCCCAAGCCTTTGTTGACACCTTCCTCAGGCTGTTATTACTTTCAAGAGAAATATTTTTGTCATTGATTTTCATTTGAAGTTCTCGTGTCTCAAGAAACGCCCTTGATGGCCAAAAAAAGAATCCCGATGAGGTAGCATCGATAATCACAAAGGATGCTTCGATACTTTTCTTTAAAAGGTTTCACTTTTAGAATGATGTAGTGGTTAATTTGTGGAGTCCATCTAACCAAGCTAGTTTGCCTCCCATGGATATATTATTATTTATGAGGTGAATCTTCATGCTGACCTATGACTTTTACATGCGCTCAAACCGACGGATGTTTTATTAGTGATTGGGGTTAGTGATTCTCGATTCTCCTGTCATGCCATGACAATCATTGTCAGGTTAAAATTATTCTAACATATTTATTTGCTTTGCCTGGAATAATCACCTACCAAAAAAAAAAAAAGATTTTGGACTACAAAAATTGCTAAAGCATCCTATTTAGTGTGTAATTAACATGTCTGCCTTTCAGTTTAAATGACAAACAAATAATCACTTTACAAAATATTCAAAAGTAATCACAACAAATTTTTGCTCTATGGAAAAACAATCTTGTGTGTACAGTCAGTGTGGTATGTCTCCAAAGGACCATTTATTTTCAATTTTATTTAGTTTCTCTTACTTTGCTCAATTTATACACTTGAGTGATTTCAAATGATTAACAACTTTGGAATGAATTTTAAGTTATTGATTTTAATTTAGTTCAATTTTAAATCTATATTTTGAAGAGTATTAGGATTAATGTAACTCTTGAAGGGGTTCTCATCATTCCTAGCACTATGGTCCTAATAGGACAATCTCTTCACAGATAGGGATAAATGCCTTAACCCTATCTAGTTTAATTTATTTTTTGTTAAATTTTAAACTATTTTTAACATTAAGTTTCAACCATTTAACTAATAAACCTATATGGAGCTAATTCTATTAGTCATAAATAGCCATATGGGTGGTTGTGAGGAGTTTTGAATTCAATGGTGAGTTTGGGGCAGCTTGTGCTTATTCAGATAAGTCGTTTATTTGGAAACGTGAACTGCGGGATTCGACCTACTTTCCGTGTTCAGTGTAAAAAAACAACTGTGTTTTCGGATAAGTTACTCAAACGTAATTTATAAACGGTGAGACGGTGTTTTCAAAACGCCGTCGCAGCGGATAAGCTGCCCCAAACGGAGCCCAAGTGGCTTGCTCATTACATTCTATTTAATTAATTAGTTATCTTTTTGGCAAGTTATTATTATTTTTTTTAATGATAAAAGGAAAATATAAATAATTAAGGCATTACACTTTAAAATGTATGAAAAAAATTCCTATTACTACAAAATGACAAAACAAAGTCCATAAAATGTCAAAATAGAATTAAATTATATAGAATGTTCTTGAATTTCCCTCCCCACACCCATTATTTTTATTTTTCAAAACAAAAATTATATAGAATATTTATATATTTCTAAAATTCATGAAAATTTTATTTAAAGTGTGGGAGGATTAGAAGAATTCCCCATACAATTAAAGATTTTTTCATTTTTTTTAATTTTGATTAATTTTAATTCATTCAAAAAATTTAAAAATTTTATTAATTAGAGGGATTAGTTCCTACAACTCGTGCTCTTTTTAAAGATTCCCAAAAATCTCACATTTGTTTTCTGAATGTCAAAATTCTTACAAAATTTTGAAAGGCTGCATTTCCCATAATTTTTTTTTCCACTATGATTATGTTCTTCCACAGATTCTTAGTTATGTTTATTGTATTTCATGTGTTATTACAACGCGATTTTTTCTGTTAATTGTTCAAGTTACTTCTTACTATTTATGGTTGGAAAGGAATTCCGAGAACCATAGAAACTCTAAGGAATACAAATATTATTATTAACAATATTAATCATGCTATCAAAGTCATAATTAGAAGGTGGAAATTTAGGATCTCTATTCATGATGTAATATAAATTTCTACAACATCTCAATGCAGATTATACCAATTTTTATTGGGTTATGGATCACGTACGACCTTCCCTGGCTTTGTTTTGGGGTTGTTATGTTTATAATGGTGTTTATTGGGATTCAATTTCTTCTTATTCCGCTTATTTTGTGAGGCTTATGACCATCCCTGGGTCAGTTTGGGTTTGTTGTGTTTCATGCTGCTATTGTTGATGGTTTCTAGGAAGGCTTAATCTCTTGAATGGGTGTGGGCTGATGGAATGCCATCAATTAAGATATTATTCTCCTCCTTTTGGATATTTTTTTGAGGAATATGGTAGTCTTTCTTTACACCGGGGAACAAAAAGTCTTCTTGGATAGGTTCTTTGGTATTTGTGGGCACGATGAACTCACATCTCGTTTGTGGCTCAATCGACTTTATTTTGTTGGGCTACATGAATGGTCAGTTGATTGTGGAACTGATGCTACTATTTTTGCGACCGGATGACCTCTTTGAGATCTTCTCTTAGCTAGGTCCTATTTCTCAGCCTAGATAGAGTCTATGATTTATTTAATTTGAGATGCTCTCTAAGCTCGCCCTTTTTTCAATTTCTTTCTTTACATATTTCAGATTTTATTGATGTTATATGTTTGCTTCTTCATTTTGCTTAACACAGTCCTATGTTTTATAAATGATACCTTACTTTTATAATATCCTTTTTAATATCAATATCGATTGTGGCCCTCAACATTCCCTAAAGACAAAATAGAGGTAACATCACAACAATAATAAACAAATTTAACAAAATGACAAAAAACATACCTCTTGAGACACGCACAACTCAACTTCAGATTAACAAAACAAATTTCTTTATTTTTTTTCAGAACACGCTAAGATTTAAAACTGTGTTGTGAACTCTCATCTCAATGCATATTATAGCATTTATATGTAATATAATAATTTATGATAAGCCGCACCAACCAAAGTATAAAAAGGTGCAAAACGCATTACAAAGTTGTAGGAAAAAACGAAGGATAAGCATATTGTGGAGCTCACTCATTATATTAAAGAGATTGGAAGAATTTAGAACTTTAAATAACCTAATTGCTCAGCCTAAGTACTGTCGTCAGTCCACCGCTCGACCATTATTATTGGATCATTGTTGCCCAACTTTCACCATCAGGCTATGATCATCAGGACAAATGATCAGTAATTTTATTCTCAGTTTCCTTCCTATCTACTATTTTAAAGTCAAATTCTTGCAAAAGAAAAACCCATCTTATCAGTCTTAGTCCACCGCTCGACCATTATTATTGGATCATTGTTGCCCAACTTTCACCATCAGGCTATAATCATTAAATCGTTATTATCAAACTCTCACCAACTAATCACGGTTGTAGAACTGTTGCTACCTGGCTGCCAACACAAAACCATCGCTACCTAATTGCTACTATCTGACTACAACTACTTGAACATTGTCATCATCAACACCCCCCCCCCCCCCCCCCCCACTCGCCTTACTTACTCATGACTATAATTTTCTTATCACCTTTGACAACTAGTATTGTTTGAAATCCATCTTAGACCTACGTGACTCATCCATGATCTCATATCCACCTTCGCCTGCCCACGGTCTTCTAATTGTGGACTCTCAACCGCCATTGTCTAAACACGATTTTTAAACCATCATCATTTGGCAATAGTTGTTTGATCATCATTTCCTAATAATGATCATTCCACCATTGTTCCGACCCCACCATCACTCAAACATAATCTTTTATTACAACTGTGTGAACGCAATTACTTGATCATTATCGCACTTTAACAATTGTCAGATCTCGATCACCTGATTGTCATCACATGATTGTAATCACACGTCTTTTGTTGTCAAACTATCGTCACTCGAATGATATTGCCTCATTGCACTAACGCCTTCCAATTTTGTTTACATATTAAGTCTTATATATAGTTCCATAATAATTTTCCAACCCTAATACAATAAATGGAAGTAAATCATTCTCCATGCCTATCAACATCAACAGAATAAAATACTCTTGTTATCCATCTTTAACTTTGTCATTTCCTTAATTAGTGCTTTATTTTGGAACTAATGAAGCATCATATCAAACAATTAGTTGCCTTTCATTTTCATATATATATATAAAATCTATTTCGTGCCTTAGTCTAGCTTATTGGTTGCGGCCTTTGGTGTAAGTCTCACGGGTTGAAGGTTTGATCCCTGCATAGAATCAAATTGCACATTTTTCTGAAAGAGGATCCACTCCTCGGCCAGACTATGAGGTTGATCGACAATCAACATTTTCGTCAAAAAAAGATAGAAGGGAACTATAATAGTTTACATATAAAGGCCGATCAACCTTTTCAAAAAAAAAAGATAGATGGCAACTATAATAACTTACAAATTAAGTCCTTTATATAGTTCCATAATTTTCCAACCCTAATACAATAAATGGAAGTAAATCAAACCCCATGCCTATCTACATCAACAAAATAAATTACTCTTGATATCCATCTTTAACTTTGTCATCTCCTTAATTAGTGCTTTACTTTGGAACTAATGAAGCAACTTATAAAACAATTTGTTGCCTTCCATTTTCATAGAACAACAAAACAGCATAATTACCCAAATCTACCAAATATTGATCCTTCAACATCACAGGCCATTAAACACTATTTAAAGGGGATTAGCGATGATAATCTTTTCTTTAATCACCGGCATTCTCTCCTTTTTTGTGCTTGTAATGATTACTTGAGCACCGACCCTTTTTCAACTCTTTATGTCTTTTTCTCCACATAACTCCATACATATTAACGTATAAAAAATACATATTATATATATTTGAATTTAACAAATGCCAAGCTTGGAGACTTTGGCATTTAACAAATATTGGGAAGCTTTACTTTTAGATGTAAATGATGCATTTTTTGTCCTTATTAAATAATGCTTAGCGATAAGTTATTATTTTACTAATGCTCCCAAAAGAATACTACCAAGTGCAAAATCCAACTTATTTTTAAATCATCTTAACATATGATTATTACTAAAGGCTAAAGCTTTATTCGAATTAACTTTTATATCTTGATTGATACAAAATATTTGCTTAAATTATTATTTTTATTAATTTTTTTTTACTATTTAATGAAAAGATTGTGTAGTGACTTGTAATTGTGAACATGATTTTATGTTTTGCTAAAATATTCATAGTAGATGAAAAGCTTTTTTATAAAATTTAGCATACTAAAAAATAAATAGATTGGGGATATAAGAGGCACATATTTTTTTTCGTGAAATTATGAAAGGAGAAAAAAATCATATAGCAATGAAGGCTGATGAACATAAATAGTGGGCATCAGAGATGAATTTTTATGGTCATCAAAGTAGATTTCAATAGATTTTGCCATCGTTAGATGCCTAAGATTAACTATTGGCACACAAAGCTATAGAACTATTTTTGAGTCTCATAAATCTCACATCATGAAATTCCCTGAAATTCCCACCAAAGGTATAGAAGCAATATCTAATGATAATTTTTAGGAGATATTCTAATCAAGTTTTTCAAAAATCAGAACAATTCATTGGACTACTTGAAGCTGATACTCTTTATTCATTTGAGGTTTTTTATATATCCTCATGCTTTCAAGATATTGAAGTTTGATTATCTTAGGTTCATTATATTAGTTTTATTAAGATATTCATAACAAGTAAGATTTAATAAGATATTTAACAATTATTTTTGCATACATCATTAAATAAAACTTAGTTTGAAGGATCTGTAGTTGTATTTTTAATTTGTCACTTCTTTGCAGATGACCTGATTTAAGAGTTTATTTATAATTATCATACAAAAATATGTTAATCCTTACCAAGAGTATTATATATAAATAACAATAACATCTTGTGGCGGTTACAACCTATCATGATCAATTCATGGTAGAATTAATAATGCCTACTATTTGTTGATCGTAATGGTTTATTAGGGGCCATGTGAACTAATGCTGCTAATGATAATCAAGCAATGCTTGTCTGATGATGACTTCCATCCAAAATATGTTTAATCGGTGATCTAAATATATATTATCATAGGAATTGATCACACTACTATATTATTTTATACATGTTAGAATAACTCTAAAAAAGTTTGGCATATATAATTAAATGGAGCCATGACAACCTAATATGACTCCTTTTTTACACGAACAATTATTACTTGTGCAAAAATTATCTTGCCTTTAATTAGAGAGAAGATAAATTATAAAATAATGTAATCAAGGCTAACTTATTCTCTTACATCTACAGAGGAAGTAGTAAAGTGTGAACTGGTAACTAGGCAACATCGATTAAACAATAAAAGAATGATAATTAATCAGATGGCAGCAATCAGAAAATGATGTAAAAATGATGGCAATCTGACAACCGTAATTAGGTCGCGATGAACATACATTGACACTTAAATAAAGACAATTGTTGGTGGTTGTTGTTAGATCATTAAGCACCCTTTAATTTTAAGTTTAGGTCCTTCTACATAAAGAATAAGGCTCTATTTATAAGCTTTGGTTGGGGCATTTCAATTATGTTTGGCTAATGTCTTAAAATACTTCATTGAATGACTCATACAGATTTCTATGTTTATAGATAATTCTTTCAGCATGTATGCATGTTAATGACCCTAAAATTTGGTGAGCATGTGCTTATTAAACTTATTAAGTTTAGGCACTTGATTTAGCTAAAAGCATATAAAATTCAAAGATTATATTTTGAAGTTTTCAATATCACTTAATGTTCTTGATTTGGGCTCATTTGGGCTTGGATTAAATCATTTTCAATTTTGTGTGGTTTGTTTCATCAGGTAATTCATGTTAATTATAAATTTGCTAAAATTAAATGTCAATTAATGTTGAATTTACTTCTAAAAGTACTATCCATATCAAAACTACATCAAAATACATAAATAGTTGAAGGAATATTCTTAGTGGCCTTTTGGGATCATTTTTATTTTTATTTTATATACATTTTGATTAGAAATAAAAATACATTTGGCATGTTGAAAGTAAACTTAACTATTTTTAAAACACTCAAAATACCTTTCTTTGGCATTTTGAGTGCTTTTTGTTTATTTTAAAATATTAAGGGTCAAAATATATAAGAATATATCTACATATAAAAAAATATGTTTTTTTCTTAAAAAAAACAGCTAAAAAAAAACAGCGAACAAAATTGATTCCCAACAAATCCTTGTTTGAGAAAAAAAAGAAAGCTATTCAGTCTGTGACAAACAAAAATAAATTAGTAGAATAGTCAATTGTATGCCAAGAAGATTTGAAATCTTGTTTTGTTAGCAAAATGGCATTATTTAAATTTTAACATTGATGAAATGTAATTATTTTGTTTTCAAAAATGAAGCTTACTTAAATGAATTCTTTTTTATTGTATGTTTATATTCCAATCTAATATCCAACGATTCAAACCAATAAATGTTGTTTCGAATGAATATGACATTTACTCTTTATTTACATACATACCACACAATTCTTATGTATTTATATGTCACACCTAAAATCTTTTATTTGCATGCATACTACTTATGTAGCAACACATCAATCACACCACAACCATTATGTTTTTAAAAGTGAGATACAACCTTTCGCTCACACATTTATACCGCCGAAGTGTTAGAATTATAAATAAAAAAACTTTTGGGTGTGGATATATAAATGCATAAAAATTGTGTGATTTGCATGTAAATTTCCCATGATTTAAGTCTAATTTGGGCGATCCGGATTTATGGATTAAAAAACGTAATATAAAAATAAATATTAAACTAGATAAAATGCTAACTTATATCAAATTAAATGTTAATCTTAAAATTAAATAATTAAAATTCATCAGAGTTAAATTTAATTATAAAGAAATTAGAACTTTAATTAAATCAAAAGAAAACATGCACAAAAAATGGAAAGACAATAATATTAAATTAAATCAAAATATCCTGCAAAGTTATCTGCACATTTCTTATAATATGTTTACATATCTAATATTTAAAATTTTATATTTACATATATACCACTCATTTTTGACATCACATAAAAAATACTACTAACATTTTAAAAGTTAATTACATCTTTTCTTTTATAAAATTTTAATATTAAAGTATTATAAATATAAATTTTAAATTTTAAATAATAGTTGGACAAATAAATAAGAATTCTGTTGTATATATGTAAGAAAAAAAAATAGTTGTCAGTTCTTTGCATTTGCGTCCGCTGTCGAATGAGAAATTTTTTTAAAAATAAAAATTAAAATTGAGATCTACTGACATACACTTTTGATAGGGGACTATTTTGATTGATTCACGGTACGTATTTCTGCGTACGGTGAACGTACGTAATAATTTTTCCAACACTTTATCTGGACTGCCGACTAACATATATATTCTTAAACTATCTTATAAAAATGTTTATGCAAAAAATAAAAATAAAAAACTAAAATTACATATGCTCTTAGATAACCTTCTTCTCTAGCAGAATTATTAGTTCGTCTAATCAAATATTCTCTCGTGTGTAATTTTTTTTTTCCAATTCTAACCTTATAAAATGCAACAGTCGGCCGACAGAGTTTGCATCAACAAATTATTTTCTTATCTTTAAGGTCTTGCTTTATGCTGATAGTTGACAAATTTGGTCTAGTCCTTTCCCACATTAATCGCATGATAATGTCCATTACTTAAATAATCGGGTCTGAACATTTACTTAACTCATAAGAAAAAAAATTAACAGTCATGATATGTAAAGCCTGAATTTTTAATGTCTGAAATAATTTGAATTCAGTGCAATTAGGGATGTGCCATGTTTAGTTTAAACCGGAAAGCTGATCAGGACCGAGTGAATTTGATTGATTTGATTCGGTTTAAAAAAATTAAATTATGATTTTAAAAATATTGGAGTTTGGTTTTAGATTTACGGGCTCGGTTTGACGTCTAATTTAATCAAGTGAACCGAAAAATAGAGTTTCTAGGTAAGCTTTCTTGAAGTGTTTGGAAGTAAATCTTCTAGTGATCAACATTTTGTAATCCTCGCTTAGTAATTTTGGTTTCTCTCATTATCATCATATATGTACCGTTTAAATAGAGTTAAACTTTTGTTTGAATGGTTTGATTTTATAAAAATTTTATTTGATTCTGTTGTGAGATATGTACTTCCTGACATAGAAATGAGACGAAAAAGAACACAAGCAAACACAGATCGTTTACGTGGTTCGATCCAACTGGATCTACGTCCACGGGAGGGAATCAATCAAATATTTCACTAAGGCAAAAGAAATGGAGAATACATAGCTTATACATAGAGATGAGCCCTCATCTTCCTTCTATGGCCTCCCTCTCAAGCGACACCTTAATACAAGGCCTCAAGATGCTCTCCTCATCTCTAACTCTATAGCTATTCTCTCCTCCTTTGTGGTAGCTCAAGATATCTCCTCCCTTCCTCTCCTAGGCCTCACACCCTCTCTATTTATAGAAGCAAGAGAGTGGTAGGTGGGAGTTAGGTGGGAGGTAGGTAGAGATGTGGTAGGTGGCGGTGTCACATTACAAAATTGTCCTTTTACCTTAGTTCATTAATTGGGGGTCAAAATAACA
>NW_018164951.1:2924675-2926600 GCF_001263595.1 Phalaenopsis equestris | reverse complement strand
GTCTGAACTTAGTTGTCGGTAGCACCTTGGTGAGCATATCAACAAGATTTTCTTCAGTAGGTATCTTCTCCACTACTATTGAACCCTTGGCAACGACATCCCTCACAAAATGATGCTTTATATCTATATGCTTGGATCTTTCATGAAATACCTGATTTCTGGTTAGGTGAATGGTGCTTTGGTTGTCGCAAAACACAGTTATCACCTTCTGATGTATCCCAAGCTCTTCAGTCATGCCCTTTAGCCACATAGCTTCCTTGATTGCTTCAGTCACAGCGATGTATTCGGCCTCTGTTGTTGAGAGGGCCACAACGGATTGGAGGTTAGACTTCCAACTGACTGCAGTACCGAAAACAGTGAAAATGAATCCGGTCAGTGACTTCTTGGTGTCAATGCTTCCTGCATAATCTGAGTCCACGTAACCAACTACCTTTTCTTCTTTGTCTTCCTGCCTTTTGAAGAGTAGACCCAGGTCTGTAGTGCCTCTCAGGTACCTCAAGATCCATTTTAGTGCTTCTCAGTGAGCCTGTCCTGGGTTTGCCATGAACCTGCTTACAATGCTAACGGCGTAGGCCAAATCTGGTCTGCTGCAGATCATCCCATACATGATGCTACCAACCCCGTTGGCATAAGGGACACCTTCCATGTACATTTTCTCTTCTTCAGTCTCGGGTGCTTGAGAGTTTGACAATCTGAAGTGTTGGCCAATGGGTGTTGCAACCTGCTTAGCCTCATGCATGTTGAACTTTGCTAGAACCTTCTGAATATATGACTTTTGAGATAAGAATAAAGTGTCATTTTTCCTATCTCTAGTAATCTCCATCCCTAGGATCTTTGCAGCAGGTCCTAGGTCCTTCATGTCAAATTCAGAATTTAGCATACCTTTGATCTTCTGGATTTCCTCCTTGCTTCTGCTGGCTACTAACATATCATCCACATAAAGAAGCAAGTAGGTACTTATTTCACCGTCTTGCCACTTCATGTACACGCAACTGTCGTAGCTGCATCTGACAAATCCGATCTTTAGCATGAACTCATCAAATCATTTGTACCATTGTCTGGGGCTTTGTTTTAGTCCATACAAAGCTTTCTTCAGCAAGCAAACTTTGTCCTTTGTCTCAGGTGTGCAGTACCGATCTGGCTTATCCATGTAGATGGTTTCTTCAAGCTCTCCATGCAGGAACACAGTCTTAACATCTAGCAGCTCTAATTCCAAATTGAATTGAACTGCTAGTGCTAAGACTATCCTAATGGAGCAGTGCTTCACGACGGGCGAGAAGATTTCGTTGAAGTCGATTCCTTCTACCTGAGTGAATCCCTTTGCAACGAGTCTGGCTTTGTACCTGATCCTCTCAATACCTGGCGTGCCTTCTTTCGTCTTAAAAATCCACTTGCAACCAACCACTCGTTTGTTCTTTGGTCGATCTACAAGTTCCCAGGTTTTGTTCTTCATCAGAGAAGCCATTTCCTCATTCATTGCCTCTTCCCACCTGAGTCTTTCCTTGCTCTTTAGGGCTTCCTTGTAGTTGCTCGGTTCTGCTTCTTCTATCTCTTCAGCAACACTTAAAGCATATGAGATTATATCTGCATGGTCGTATCTATCTGGCGGTCTGATAGTTCTTCTTTGTCTGTCCCTTACCAAGCTGTAGTCATCAAATCTTCTTTCTGGCTCAATCACTTGCTGCTCCTCTGCCACTTCATCCTGATTGTTCACAACAGTCCTTTGATCTGTCAAAGTTCGTTGTTGTTGCAGCTCCACCTCAATTGAAGAATCCTCCTTAGTGATGCTGTTTTTGGCAGCATGGCTATACAGATTCGCCATTTTGGACTCATCGAATGCCACATCTCTACTGATGATGCATTTTTGTTGATCTAGGCACCAGAGTTTGTAGCCCTTAGTTCCAGGTGGGTATCCAATGAAAATG
>NW_018164951.1:2896450-2921330 GCF_001263595.1 Phalaenopsis equestris | reverse complement strand
CTCTCCTAGGCCCCACACCCTATATATTAATAGAAGAAAGAGAGTGGTAGGTGGGAGGTAGGTGGGTGGTAGGTGGCCGGTAGGTGGCCGGTAGGCGGCCGGTAGGTGAGCGGTAGGTGAGATGTGGTAGGTGGCGGTGCCACATTACAAAATTGCCCTTTTACCTTAGTTCATTAATTGGGGGTCAAAATAACAGATTCGGTACTTCAAAATTTGAATTTGAGTTGAAGTCAGTTTACCCGATTTGAAAATCAAGCCATCCAAAACTAAGAGCAAGGATGGTGTTTAAAATGTTTATTTCAAACCAACATACAAGGTAAGGAAATCATTTGCACAGCTAAGCATGCGTTTGAGCTGTTGGAAGTCATTGTCAAGCGACAGAAGCACTTTTTGACAAATCTGAATCATAACAAAAGCATATGTTAGCTTTTGTTGTGATCGTCAAATATTCCAAAGAACTAGTTAAAGTTCAATGTAGTGCGGGATTTGAGAACAACTGTTGAGAAGCAGCAGTGTTGGCTGAAGCAACTCTAAAGGGTTGGAGAAACATGTTTGCAGGTTGCATTCCAGCTTTTCTGACAACTCAAATATATACTTAGATTCATTAAAGTGATATCCAGTGGTTTGAGCCTAATTTTGGATCAAATTTCTTTCGAGCCGACCGTAGTTCCACCCGAAATTAGAACTTTAACACCCTACTAACGCTATTAGGGCTATTAAGGATTAATAATCGACAAATATTAATTCCATTTTTGGCTTTAATTTTGTCTATCACTATAGCTACACCAACCCTTTCACGAGTATATTTCTTTCACATTTTCTCCCCAGGCATAAAACCACTTATCCATCTAGGTTTTCTTGTCTCAACAACTCTTACTAGATTACTTATCCATCTAGGTTTCCTCAATAGTATCGGGTAGGAGAGGAGCAGAAGGAGAAGAAAAATGGGAGTTTCAGGTCTCTATAAGCTGTGATCCTGTCGTTGCGTTCCTAGCTACATTCCCAACTAACTCCAATTGTGACTGTATGGTGAGTTTTTAGTCACGAAGACGATGGCTTTGGACGAAACAGAGTGAGGGGGAGAGAAATGCGAGGGTTTTTAACAAGGGATGAAGAGGGTTTTGGGCGAAACCGGGAGCGGGATGGGGATGCTTGAATAAGAGAGGTAGATGAGGATTTTGGACGGGGAGTCTATAATTAGGTTATTTATCAATGACTTATAAATGGTTTAATAGCCGTTGTTTTAAAACATCGAAATTGATGGTCCAAGCCGTCACATATTAAAAACAAACGTCGATAACTCCAAAAAACTTGTCAAAATTTCGTTCTTGTAGAGAAACAACAGATTAAGCAGTAGTTATGTCGTCACAAATCATCTAACTAATTTACCGTTGCTATGTCATCGAAAATTAACATAATATTTTCGACGCATAAAAGTCATTGGTTTTTCCGTCAATTATAATTGTTTTGTCTATGGTGGGTGTAGCATTAAAATTGAAAAGAAACTCCCCAAAAATTGAAAGATCGGGGTAATTTTATTGTTACTTGCACTACAATAGACCAATTTTTGGGAAAATCATTCTATGACTGGAGAGCTAGGATAAATTTAATGTCTTTTTCAGTATTTGATAGACTAAGATTAGGAGAGCTTCAACCTAGCATTGGTGACCCTTCAAATAGCTAACCATTCTCTGACTTCTTATAGAGGGATTATAGAGGTTGTTCTTGTGAAGGTAGATAAACGCTTTTCAACTGATTTTATTAATGTGGATATAGATGAAGATACTGAAATCTGAATAATTTTAGGAAGACCATTTCTTATTAAGAGCTCTTTGGTGATGAGGAGGAAGCTCTCAACTGATTTTATTAATGAGTACTCTCTGACGAAGTTACTAAAAATCAGGACAATGAAACCAGGAATAGTGGGTGGGAGCTAGAGGTTAGAGCACTGGAGCTAAGCTGTTCATTGACTACAATATGTTGAAAGTTATAAACTCTATTTATGGTGAGATAAAGACATTATAACCCATAGATTAAGGAGCATAACCAAGTAATATGCAAAATTTTGATTTTAGAGCAAAAGTATTTGAAGAAAGATAATGAAATGAAGGTTGTTCTTTGTTTGAGTTACGCATGAGCTCAACCACACCCTCGAGAAGAATACACAGCAACTATGGAATCATAAGCTGAGAAGTGTGGCTGCTCTTTGTTAGCTTCATGGTTAAGATTAATCTCCTCAATACAATATTTGTAATAAATTGATTTGGAGGAGCAGAAATACGCTCACTTGGACATGAAGTTGAGCCATTGAGCAATCCTTCAAACTCATTTGGTAGAGATAGCTTCAAACTCATTTGGCATAAGTATGAGAGGAATGTTGCTAATTTGGTATGGAGATTTCCTATTGTAAAATAAAGAGGTAATTTTGCCTCCTTAAAAATCCTACTTCCTGATATTTAAGAAAAAATAACAAATTTTGAGAAAGAACTATTTTATTTAATTCTCAATAAAATGTTAATCCAACCTCAAAAAAGAGTTTGGTCTCACCCATGATCTTACATTTTCCTTTGATGCAAATACATAATCTTCACTTTAGACTATTTGGGGACTTGGCTTGATTCTTGAATCTTCACTAATCAATAAATGAAAAGTTAAAGCATAAAAGACTAAATAAAAGGTTTTAACAATCGAAGGAACAAAGTAGGAAACATTATACATCCTTCCTTTAGTGCTTGTGATTTGATTGATTAGGACATACTCAATTGAGGCCATTAAGCTCTCTCTTTCTCTCTCTCTCTCAATAGATGGAATCAGCTATATATACACCCCCAGTTATAGTAAGGGAGAACAGCTAACCTCTTCATTAAAATGTTTCAGTTAGCATTTTGAGCTTCTTGGTTTTACACAGAAGAAGGTAGGATGGGTGAGATGGAGAAGCAGGGCACGTGCATTGCTATACAGTAGTTGGAGCTTATTATCATTTGTTTTAATTATTTTCTTTCATGGTTTTAGACATGGATGATTTCAAATCGATTTCAGTGATTTTTAATCCGTTTAAATTGAAATTAGTTCCAGCTGAAAGAAACTTATAATTTCAAGTTCATTAAAATTTTTAATAAAATTATATCATTAAGATTCTTTTAAATTTCAAGTGCTGTAATTTAAATACATCAGATAAATCTATTTGTTTCATGCATCAAATATAATTAACAGAATACTGAATCAGACAAAAATATAATTTTTTTTTTTAAGTGGGACTGAAATCGGAACAGAAATTTAAAAGCTTAGGTATTATAGCTCTACATGTGCCCGTCTTCTCCATCCTGCTCATTCCTGCCTAATATAAAGTGGAAGATGTAATCTGCTGCTAACAGAGAATCTGTGCTTGGAGCTACAGCTTTGATGTTCTTCGTCTTCTTCATGTGATGAGTTATTTGACAGGTAAGGTAAGGCCTTGCATGGAGTTTTGATTCATCATCTGTTAATGCCTGAGAAGAAATTTTTTTGTTTTGTTTAATTGCTGCAGCTTCGTTTGCTAGACTCTCATGGAGTTTATTTCTAGATCTGAGAGGACATAATTTAATGGTAATTCAAAGTTGTGTTTTTCTTTGAATTTGGTGGTCACAAAAAGATTTGGGAAGATTTACATACATACCACTCAATTCTTATGTATTTACATATCTAGCAACTAAACTTTAATTTTTATATATATGACATCTTATGTATACATTCTAGAGATATTTCACTTTTCAAAAGTTAAAATGCACAAGCAGAGTTTGTTGCTGTGTTTGCAAATAAGATTGAAGATAATGATCTAATGCATTAAGAAAGTATTGATGAAACCCTTCACAAATTATTAGTTTAACATCAACTAAGAAAATAGATAAGACAATGACAAACTTATATAATATGATCTCAAAAATGATATGTATTGATGGCTGATGGAGATAAGATTTTACTTGGGCACATTAGGGTGTTTTGGGTGTTAATACGGTACAACACTGTAATTTTTTCGGTTTGACAAATTGTATTATGTTCGTTTTTTCAAAAAATAGCTGCAGAAGGCTGTGTTTTGCCCCCGGACATGACTAAGTGTAGTAACTGCTAGAAAACTAAGGTTTGACGTTTTCAAATCATATATATATATATAATAGTTATTCCAATTTTTTGAACAATAACTTCTTCAGCAGTTTCATAGTTTTTTTTCTAAATAGTTGCAGCTGCCCGAAATAGACCATAAGTGTGATGGAGTCCCATGTAAGAAGTGATGCAAGTTTTGCATTAGGTTCATAAATTTAATTTTGAGAAGTTATCAAGATGTTGTAGGTTTTAAGGAAATCTTATGGAGCTATATTAAAAAAAATTGATTATCATTAGTTTATCGCTGATCATAGAGGTGTAGACAAGTCGAATTTGAGCGAGCCCAGGCTTAACTTGTGTCCGGCTCGTTAAAAATTACTATTATATGTGTTCGGTTTGTTTGCTAAGCGAATCGAACATGAGCTATTCGCAAACAAAGAATCGTTCTGACAACCCTAGTCACACAACCATAGAATATTAAGGGTTGATGCGAGATTTAAATCTTATTATTTAAATTAAAATATTATTTGAATACAATTTAATATATTTTTATTCTATTTTTTTAATTAATAATTTTAATTGATTATAAACCTTTTGTAGATTTTTTAAAAAAATATCACTCATCAATTATATTATATTAGACACACACACACACACACACACACACACACACACACACACACACACACACACAAACGGAGAAAGCAGAGAAAGTTTTGTTCATGCTCAGCTTGTTAACTTAGCGAACGAATCAAATAAGAGATTCTTAACGAGTCAAGCATGAACTGTTCGCGAAGAACGAGGTTTTTTGACAGCCCAAAATTTTACTCTAATTAAATATATCTATCTCAAAGATTTTTTGGGTAACAATGAATGACTCCATATAATATTTATTTTAATTCTACAGAGATCGAGTTTTCTAAATAAAATAATGCATATAAATCTCTTAATATGAAGTCAAAGTATAAAATCAAATAAATTTATAGAAATATTGAACGCAATAAAATGAGGTGACCATTCAATATTAAACTTAAATAAATTTCATTAGTTATTGGTATTAAAATAATTATTTTAATATTAATATTAGCACAAAAGCCTTTAGCTCACTATTGGAATAATCAAAACAAGAAACAAAATAGTGAGCATGGTCTAACAAGTTCAATTTTTTAAATAAATAATACAAAATTTCTCAAAATTTTATAAAATAATATTTGACAATTAAACCATCAAAGAATTTGTGTGTGTGTGTGTGTGTGTGTGTGTGTCTATGTGTGTGTGTGTGTGTGTGTGTGCGTGCAGGAAATGCTTTGTGGTGAAAATTGGAATGGAGTAGCGGCTAAGTAACACGTATTTGGAATTAGCAGTAGGCAATGCCAATTGGTGGTGCATTAGGCTAAGGCTTGACTTTTTACAAGGCCAAGCTGGACTACTTGTGCTGGGATTTTAAAATAAATGTGATGTAAAATCAGCTCCTTATTAGTTAAAAATTGCAATTCTCGAATTTTATTATTTGGGCTAATCCAATATGTGTGTCTTGAGACCGATAAGTCTTGAATGAGATGACTCAAGTGTTGAACTCAATGTGTCAAGAGTTCACTCAATTTTAGAGTCTATTTAGAACAGTTGCAGCAGTTTGAAGAAATAGTGTTTGTAGAAGGAATTTTTTAATTTTAAACAGTCAAACCTCAACTTTCTAATAGCCACGTCATTTTACGAGGTTAGATTGTAGAGCACAGCTTTTAACAACGTTTAAAATAATAAATAAATTGCAGTTTTGTCAAACACAACAAAGTGCGGTCCAATGTCTCATTATTATTGTAATGCTGCCCCAAATGCACCTTTAATGTATGTGCTGAGCCAACGAATAAGACTGGAAAAATAAAAAAAAAAGAAAAAACCAAAATCAATATATAGGTAAGCTACTGGAAAATGGGTGAGCAGTTCACCAAAAATGTAACAAGAATATCTCTCAAGGGTCAACACTATTTCACTTAGTCAAATAAAATAATATTTGGATGTTATTTTAGAATTTGTTTAGAAGATTTTCTTTTTGTGATATTTTATCCTCACATGGTCTATTGGCTACATATCCTTCAAGTTAATTCCTTGTAAAAATATTCATAAACAAATAATTATAATTAAATAATTTGTTTTATTCTTTCTCATTAAAAATTATTTTGCCCAATATTTTAGAAAAATAAACCATGAAAAAATATATTTGCCTTAATTATTAATGAGGTTGTTTTTTTTTTAATATTAATTTAAATATGCAATAATAAATTTATTCATCTTATAATAGTAATTGGTTTCGTCCCTACGATTTTATGAGTGACTTAAGAGAAAGAAAGAGAGAGAGAGAGCACAAAATAAAAAATTAAAATGAGAGAATTAGGTAACCTTTTATTTATGAAATTACCATTATTTATAGACAAAGATAGTATAATATGTGAAGTTACATTTATGCCCCTGCTTAAGAGGGACTTTTACAGGTTATTCTCGGTGTTTCACTCTTGTAGGCTCAGGGTATTGCTACTCTCAGGCTTGACCGGCCAGGCTTAGTAGGACTTCTTCGAGCTTTGTTCATTGACTGGATCTGGTAGGCGCTGCCGATCAGCTGCTCTATTGCGGCCTTAGCGGGTGTGCAATTGGATAGCAAGTGACTTGGTTTATACTATCGGAAAGCTAGTTAGATCCGTAGATGCTACTGGTCGGCTTGTCTTTTACTGTTCAGGGGTTGGTAGAACTGATTGGCTAACTATTGTCGATCAATAGGTATAATGGTCGTTGGCCCTTGATTCTCGTCAAAAAACTCATGTTGACAGAGAAGTGCTACCAGTAAAGGTTGACTCACAACAATCCGAAGGGTAACCAGCCCTTAGACGGCCAAGTGATCTGGGGGAAGGTTGTTGGTTGTCCCAATGTGTTCATAAGCTCTGAGGGATTGTCCCTTTCTTCGGGCATAATTGAATCGAAGTATTAGGTTCAGGTGATCATTTGGGTTGTGACTGAGTGAACCGGCTCGCGTCACATATTCATCTTGAGTCTAGTTCACATGGTAAGGCGTCTGGGTCCCCCAGGTCTTCTGTTGTTGAGTCTCCACCATTTGATATTACTTTTACTTCTTGGACCTTCAGATCACCTCGAGATAAGTGTTGGCATAATTTTTGTGTACAAATATATCTAGGTTTGTCAAAAAAAAGGTTTTTGTTTATATTAGTTTGCATTCTATTTTTTAAATCATTTGGGTTTGATTTGTGTGTTGACAAACAAAACAAAAAAAAAAAAAGATGAGCAGATTTTTATTTTGACTCGAAATAAGTAAAAAATTTTAAATGATTATATATTAATGCATGCGTCCATGAACGTAGACATGACATTTAATCTTGGATTTATTTAAATAGTTTATTGATTAATTGTAATTAAATAAAATCTATGAACCAAGAAAAATTCTAACTAAAAATAAAATAAAATCATATCATCATAATGTACAAAAATCATCCATTTGATCTTAAATCAAAGATCAAAATTACACCTTATGATGCCTTAACTAATATTTTGGCCCAAATAACCCTACTTACTTACGTACACTTCATTTGACGACCATTCCCTCATTCACAATTTGGGATTTCTACCATCATGCAAGTCATTCTAACCTATTGGGTTATGTTTCTTCCCATCTGTTGGGAGTGTGGAGTCTGCAGCACCAAGGAGCAGCACTCATGTGCCTCCAAAGAGGCGCTCTTGCACCTAAGCATAACACAACCACGCCTGAAATAGGAGTAGCTATGTCTGGCAGCTTGACTACGTTGCAAGAATGAGGGTCTCATAATTACGCAGACTATGGTGTGGCTACATCGTGGCTCTGTCGGTTCCAGTATTCCAAAATCGAGTGTCGGGAATAGTTATGTAAGTCTCGGCATGGTTACGCTAAGATGGTTTATTTTTCTATTTGATTATTAAGTTTTCATTTCGGGCGGGATGCTTTTCCGACGTCATTGTTAAGGTGAATTTTTTAGAGGGTGATTTCGCAACGAGACTCTCTTGTGAGATCTAAAGGAAGATATGGAGCAAATTTTTATAAGTTCCAAATATTGTAGAGAGTTGATCTAAGTGTGTATATTCATACTTTCCTTCCATTCATAGTGAAACTTTTGGTGGTGTGACTCTGAGATTTTTTCTTGTTCTGGGGTATTTTCATATAAATTGCTATGCACTTTTCTTAGAATACTTTGTTGTGATTTTATTCAATTTTTTATTTTAGATTTCTCAAATCGGTGTTCTTATTTTCCACACATTGGTTTTGATTGTGAACGAATCAAAGCCATCAGTGCATATTCCATCCTGACAAGTTGTATCAAAGTTGGGTTTTTGATTCGAGGGGGAGCAATGGCCAACGAAGCAAGGTAAAAAATAGAGTAGTTCAATGGGTTGAACTTCACATTCTAGAAGATGCAACTAGAGGATTTTTTTGTACCAGGAAAAATTTTATCTGTCACTATAAGGAATCGCCAAGAAGACTGAATCGATTTTATGGAGAAAGGAGAAGTTCTTGATAAAACAACCCCAAGTTTTATCCATCTGTCACTTTCTTCATATGTTGCATTCAAAATAGTTAATGAGAAAACGATTATGGTTCTCATGGTGGCACTGACAAAGATGCATGAAAAACCTTCTGCTTCAAATAAGATTTTTCTGATGAAGGGGTTATTCAATATGAAGACGGCACGAGAGGGTCTAGTGGTTAAAGACTTGAATAACTTTAACACTATAATTAGCTTGGGTGATGTGAATATCAAGTTGTCAAATAGAACATTCTATAAGTTTTGTGAAGTTAAAATGTTTGAAGTGTAACGATAAATACGATCTTTGTTAGCCAGCTAACAAAGTCAGGCTATTTGACTGCTTTTATAGATGACTCATGGAAGGTGACTAGAGGTCAGGAGTGATACCTTGGGGCAACATTGAAGGCACTATTTACTAGATCAACCAAACGTCATATTCCATTGAGGTGGCTAGAGCAAAGATGAATGCAGGTCTGTGGCACTACGGGCTTGGTCATATGAGCGAGAAATATATGAAGTTTCTACTATCAAAAAATAAACTTTTGGGTTTGAAATTTAAAAAAATGAATTTCTATGAAAATTGTGTATATGACAAACAAAAGAAAGTTTATTTCTTCAAAAGAAGGTTAATGGTGAAGTTAAAGCAATTTGAGTTAGTATATATTGAAATATGGGATCATACTCCAGCTCAATCCATTGAAGGTTCCAATAACTACAAATGAATTCAAGATTAAATTATGGGACAATCAGAATAAGATTTTCATTACAAGCAGAAATGTT
Organism: Phalaenopsis equestris; assembly: GCF_001263595.1. NCBI lineage: Eukaryota > Viridiplantae > Streptophyta > Magnoliopsida > Asparagales > Orchidaceae > Phalaenopsis > Phalaenopsis equestris. Next base: position 2,911,908 of record NW_018164951.1, on the reverse strand, counting down.
ATATTCAATGAAATGGAGATGTGTAAGGACAAGATCAGAATTTAAAATTTTCAATCAGTTACTTCTAAAATGTTCATATATGTTGAGATAGAAGATATTGGTGATCGAGAGGGAAGAAAAAGAGGAAGCACTCAATCTGATGAAACACAAAAATTTCCTCAGTCACCTGCTACTAAAGTCAAGAGATCCAGCAACATGTCCTTAAAATTTGTATTAAATGTTTGGAAATGTTTGTATTTTACTTGATAATAGTATGCTTTGAGAAATGTTTTGGGTTGTTTTGCAATTTGCAGTGGAAAGAGGGTCAAATGGGACTTAAACAAATTGAAGCGGAGAAATTAGTGATCTGGCGCTTAAGCGTCGGGTCCATGCCGCCTTGGTGCCAGTCCATCCCCAAGTTGAGCCAAATCTCAAGAAGACAGAAAGGTGGTGTCGCCCCTTAGGCGCCTAAGCACTACCATCGGTGCCTAGGCGCTGCAATCACGGCGTCATGGCTTCAATCCCTTATGGAAAATATTTCAAGTGAATGGGCCTAAGTGCACAGACCCGATTTTGATAGTTTTGGCAGCTCCAAAACTTGAGTTCATATGGAGATGTATAAAAGTTATGTTCCCAAATTAAGGACGGCTTTACATCATTTTTCTTTTGCATTCTGGGAGTGGAATTAGAGGAGAAGCCTAAAACGATCAATCAAGTAGAGAGAATGGAGAGTTTAAGAGATTTTTGTGATTGTATGCTTGTAATTTCAGCTTCTCAAGAGTGAAGGAATGGAGATAAGTTATAATTTTTGTTTTGTAATTGATTCCATTTTCTATGTAAGAATTTTTTACTAATATTTCTCTTTCAATCAAATAATCAAGTTGGTATGTTTAAGAATGTGTAGTGAGTAAACTTTTCATTCTTTATTGGGATGGGGAGATATGAGAGATAAATGTGAAAGATTATTTATAGATTGCGTTGACTAATGATGGATGATGATTAACATATTGCACTTCATGTATATTTCATTTGGCTGAGTGAGGTGTTAATATTTGTCATTAGTACAAATCTTGAAAAAGATTGTAATAGAATTGACAAGAGTTAATCAGATTAATTTGGTGGAATATGGATATTTATACTAAATTTATGCCAACTTATAAGAAGATATGATGCATGAGGTAAAGGTTAGTATAAGGGAACTAATCTTATTTTTAGCTATTCTTTTTTATTCCACCAAAAAGGGGATAAGGAAGGATTTTGCTTCGGTTTGTCATCCATATATTCAATTAACTTTCGCATTCATTGACTTATTGAACCATTCCAAGGAAGAACTTAACCCAATTTTTCCCAAAACACAAGATGACTCACCCTTGGTCACCGGAAGCTCCAAATAGGTGGAATATGGCCTCTAAAGCACCATAATGGACATCAAGTTGTATGTGCCAAAATTTACATCGCCTCATGGTGAATTCTCCATGGTATGGTTGAGTTAGTACCAATCCTGATTCTGTGCTTGAGGCACATACCAAGAGAACCTATCAGATGTCTTAGACTATGGAAAATTGAAGAAACTCCTATATCATTCACATGGACATCCCGGGCATGTGACATCAAAAATTGATGTCAATATTTGCATATTGATATGGTCTCCCTATGATCATCACCACCATTAAATATGGATCACAATTCTTCAATAAAAAGATTAAAAAACTTTGTTATGCTCAAATAATTTTCCACAACTTCACCTAGTGCATCATTATCAACATAATGGGTATGTGGAGGTTGTTAATGAGTTCATTAAAAATTTATTAAAAAAAAGGTTAAAAGAACTAAAGGTGGTTGGGTTGTTGAGCATCCATCAGTGCTTTGAGTTCTGAGGATGACTTTATCTTCATTCATAGGACATAATCCTTTTAACTTGTCCCATGGCTTGAAAAGTTTGCTTTCAGTAAGGTCTGATCCCTTCAATTATAAGAGTGGTGGCCACCTTTAACATTGAGAAAGATGAGTTGCCTGATTGGAGGAAAAAACAAAAAAAAAAAAAAAAAAAAGGAATGCAAAATTGTAATAAGTCTATTGGAAGAACCAAGGGTTGAGGTCTCAATAAGATAGGAAGTGGTTATTTACAGTGTGGATAAAGAGAATGTTTTTCAAGAAAACATTACATCTACTGTAAGTGATAAATTTTTTATCATATATTCTCTCATTATTATAACCACCATGACCCGAATATTTCAAAAGACATCTAATTATCTAAAATAAAGGAAATGAAAATTGTAAGTATGAATATGAGCGCACTTAATCAAAAATCATCATAGCTAACCAACAACCAAGAAGAAACAAAATACCAATTAAGAAAATAGTGCATTTACCTTATGACTTATTCTTATAGATTAAATAAAAAAGAATCTATCACTACTCACCACTAAGAATGAACTTAACAAAAATAAACAAATTATAAATTATTTGAGATAATTTCAGCCCTAACCAATTGTTGTAAAATAATCTCACTTTCAGGCAAGAACTCACTTAAGCTTAAGAACTATATGAAGTTATGGATAATAGAAAACTAGGGCTTTAACTCAGAGAACCTCTTAGCAAAGTGTAGCAAATGACTCATCAAAAGAAAGGGTTGCCATTTCTTGTCTGAGGGAAAGATGTTTATGCTTGCTCTAAGCTTGGCAAATTATTAATCTTTAACTCACACGGATAACCACAGATAAACTAACATCTCCCTAAACTTAGCTCCATCAAATTATAAACATTCCACCAGCGTAAGTAGAGTGTATCTATGTGATATACATATTATAGAAGAGGCAACATAAGCTTCTTAGACTTGCTCTTCTTGAAGAAAGGCCAATTGTAGTCTCATATATTTATTTGCGTCAACATCGACAGCTAAGATTGCCTCGAAAATAATCTGAGTGCTATGAAATAATAAAAATCTTTATCTTTTTAATTAATAAAAGTAATAAATATCTCATGCATTTTTCTTATTTTTTTTGCAAGTGGCTCTCCAAAGATACAAGAGAAGCTAGAAATTAAGCTTAATTAAAATGTACATTACAAGATAGTAATAGGGACACATCTAAACATATGTGCACTCACGTAAAACAGAGGATAGTCGCTCTAGCTCAACAATATTAACCTTGTTCAAAAAGGCTCACCCAACTCTGATAGGCTTGCCTTGGCTTAAATAGTGCTTGCCTAAATAGAGAAACTCACCCACCTCAGTTGGACTCACTGCCTCTCACAAGACACTTACCCCACTAAGCCAATCAGGCAGCTCCATCTAATTTATCAACAACTCCACCTATCAGCATGTAGAAGCTTTCGAATTACAGGCCAAGACAACAACTCCACATATATTTATTTATTTATACCACTTGTTTGAACCAAAGCAAAAGGAAGCACTCACTAATTAAGAGCATATTATTATTAACGACTTATATTGTAAATATATTGTAAATAAAACTGTCCTATGTGGTTCCATGCAATTGCCCACCTGAACTTGGATGCTCTCTTTTAAATATTTACTGAGTTCTGAATAATACCTTGAAAATATGTTTATTTTTGCATAGCTCCCAATACACAGTCACTATTGATTACAACATATGACTGATGTAGTGTTGATATAGAGTTGGTAATAGATATATACATAGTGATATGCAACATTCGTATAATGTTGATACAAGAAAAGATCTAATTCTACAACATATTAAATCATCTTTTGAATGACCTAGAAGCTCTCATTAAGGATTAAGAATCAACGGACATACCATATTACCTACCAAGCTCAGCCTGCTGAGCCGATCTTGTCGACCAGAATCAAACTAAACAAAGTTGGTCAAGCCAGAAAATAGAATGACAAGCTCATACATGTAAAATATTATAAATATCTCAGTACGAAGCCTTCTAAAACATAGGCAAAAATGTAATATTATTGTTGTATCATTTTCTATATAAGTATAAATAAGACAAGACGGGTTAAACTTCATTCTCTCTCTCTCTATCTCTCTAACTCTCTCACACTTTCTCTCTCTTCTTCTCATGAGATAACTATAATATTATTTCTTTTATTGCTCTTATATCTTAGACCATGTCAATAGCGTTCATCCATACAGAGAATTGAATGCCAAAACTCTAATAAATTCAATGTTATTGTTAGCATTGAGGAATTCACTAAAATTTCTTTTGTGGCATTGTATCAAACACGTGGTCAACTGGGCCAAACAAGACCAGGTCAATCAAAAAACCTGGTCTTCCGCTCAAACCGAGATCCTTAAGCAACGCGGAGAAGGAACAAACTAGCCCAGTTATTATTTCCTTCATCCCTTCCCACCTCGCCTTCCCCCAAAATCCCATAATCCCAATCCCCTTTGCTTTCTCCCCCAATTACACCACAGAAATCCACAAGCAAAGAAATTAAAGGAGCCCAAACTTCAAATTCTTCCTCATGGATTCCGCCTCCACCGCCGTCATCAACCCCCTCTTCTGCACCCCTTACCCCATTGACCTCGCATTCACGACAAAGCCTCCAGGACACAAAAAGAGCGGCCCGCTCGCCGCCGTTGATGCCGCCGGTAACGTTCTCTTCAGAGCCCAAGATTCCTCTTGGGGCGGTTTCACCCAGCTCAGCGATGCCGCCGGGCATACCATACTCACCATGAAAGCAAAGGTCAGAACTTTACTCTTCTTTTCAAGTCTAAGAAGGTAAATTTATAAACTTTGATGTTGGTCATGCAGTTTCGCACCATGCACCATAGATGGCAAGCGTTCAGAGGGGAAAGCACGGAGGGGACAGATCTTTTGTTCACCTTAAGAAGAAGCTCTGCTTTCCAGCTTCATGACGAGTGGTTCGTCTTCCTTGCAGCCAACGCAAAAGAAGAAAACTGCGATTTTAAGATAGTAGGAAGTTACAGCAAGAAAAATTACACCATTTATAAAGGAGACTCATCCTTTGTTGTAGCTCAGGTAATTCAAACTTACTGACAGAACCTCAAATGAGTTCAGATAAATTATAAGATCTTCGAACAATTTCTCAAAGTTTACAGATGCAGCAGAATTTAGTATTAATTGTAATAGATTTGCTTTCAGCTTCTTACTGATGGCTAAAGTTTTTGTGGATAAATGCAGCTTAGTAAAGAGCATAAACTGAATTTGGAGCTGGAGAAGCACGCATTTGGAGCAACGATAACAGCGAACTGTGATTATTCTTTTGTTGTAGCTCTGATTGCAATATTTCATGTGGTTTATGCTATTGATGCTACCATGAATGCTGTTATCATTGGAGCAACAGTAGGAGCAGCGAGCAGCTAAGCTTGGAAGCTGAAATTTTGACATTTCTATCAGTACTGTAAATTTACTCGGATTATTGATTGAAAAGGCTGTTCTGCTTTAAAGATCTTTGTTTACATTTAATTTTTTTAATTCTTTTATTATTATTATTTTTAATTTTTTTGGTTGTGGTTATGTTCGAAGATGGCTGGAACCTCATGATTGTTGAACGCCTGAGAATTATGTGATGCATTTGAGAACTCGGCTAATTTAAACAGGCAGAAATATTGCAATTTTTTGCTTTGCCTACATCAAATTTGCACTTTTTTTTTTCGAAATAATAATCATAAAATGTGTTGCTTGAATTCGTGATATTTTAAACATAATTCTCTATGCAATCTATCATTAAAACATTAATGTGTGCTTAGTTATTCGAAATTTCAAAAGAAAGAAATATTGAAATATTTCATGCACACTTTACATGGAGAAAATATTGTGTTTGGAATACGTACCTGTTGCCTGTAATAATACAAAGTCCTTTGTAAAGTGGTGAAACCCAATTTTGCAAATTAAAAAAATAATAAAAAAAGTTATTTTTTTATACGACCGACCCGAATACTGCACGTTGCATTGCAAAAAAATCATCATAATACTAACAATAATACTGATAGTATTTTGGTAGTATTTTGGTGTTATTATGGTAGCATTGTGATGATATTCTTGTAGTATTCTAATGATATTTTGGTGGTATTCAGGTGGTATTCAGATGGTTTTATAATGATATTTTTATGGTATACTTGTAGTATTATGATGATATGTTGGTGGTTTTCTGGTGGTGTTATGGTAGTATTATAATGTTATTATGATGATATTCTGATAGTATTCTGATGATATTATGGTGATTTATGGTGATATTCTAGTGGTATTATTATAGTATTTTGGTGGTATTCTAATATACCAGCAGAATATCCCAAGTATACCACTGAAATATCATCAGAATATCATTAGAATATCATCAGAATGTCACAAGAATACTTACATAATAATACATTAATATCACAATGATACTACCAGAATATCATCATAATACCACCAAAATATTACAATAATATTACTATAATATCAATAGAATCACACCAGAATACTACTAGAATATCACCAAAATATTATCAGAATATCACTATAACACCACTAGTATTTTTGTTTGTATTATGAATGTTTTTTTTTTCGATGCAACGGGTGGTTCTCGGGACGTGTTGTGTGAAAAAATAGTTCTTTTCACTTTTTTTAATTTACAATACTGTGTCCCACCACTGTGCTATATTATTGGAGTATGCAGGTACATACTCTGGACTTAATATTTTCTCCCTTACATGAGGATAAGAACTGCTATTTCGGGATAAGAACTGACTCTTTCGGGATGTGGCTTTCTTAGAAAGTACCTCCTAAATAAATTAAACTAAATTAAATGCCCGGGTCTAATTACAATACATATTAAATAAAAAAAATATTTAAATATATTTGACTGTATACATATTTATGGATTATGTATGTTGTTATTCATATATTTATATTTTTATAAATTTAATTATATATATATATTAGATTATGTATACATAAATAATGTCTGTAATTTTTAAGTAAGAAGAGCATTTATGTAATTTGATAAAAGCTAAATTTTCAAAAGCAGCCCTACATAAATGAAATTAAAGTCTTATGTATCGATAAAAATGAAATTTCTAGGTTATGACATATCTAACACCTAAACATGTCATACATACCTACACATATATACATGCATTTGGTTTGAAGACAAAGAAGATAACACAAAAATTACTCACTCACATATCTTCTGAAAATGCTACAAAAAGTTTTCAAGTCCTTAACTTTAAAATATTTCAAAATACTTGAATCTCTTCACAAGTCCCCCATAATTGTAACACAAAAGCAATGAACAGCATTAACTAAAATAAAAAAAATTGATAAGAAATTTGTCATCTTCAATGTTTTTTCTTGATTATGACATCTCTTACTGGTATTTCTGCAAAATTGTCAACTAATATTTGATAAGCCACTTTATTCATGCATTTGAAAAAGTAGCAATCATTATTGAGGGATTTCTTGGGCACCGGTAAGAAATTCCTCCAAAGCTTCTATTTTTATAAAATGTATACGCTGTTGAGGAGGTAGATCCATGAGACCCGTCACTGACAAAGAGGTGTAATGCTTATATTTTAATATGCCCTGAAATCAGTAAAGCTGCATACGAAAGGTAATACATAAAGACAAACAGAAAAAAGGTTTTTATGAGCTGAACGGTAGGATGGAGTCTGTTGGAGATCAAACGGCTCTGCTTCCTGCTAGATGAGAAGCACGGCTGGCAGCAGGGGAGGGGAGCAGAGGTTGTTACACAGGGCATACTCTTCTTACCATGAAGCCAAAGGTAACAACTTTATAGTTAGTTCTATTGAATTATATGACATAATATATTGTTTACACAAGCATCTCTTCTTCTTCTTCTTCTTCTTCTTCTTCTTCTTTCTCTTTTCATTTCTTCTCTATCTTTTGCTTCAATTTTGAACCTTGCACTGCAGATGGCAGGCGTTCAAGAGGGACAGCTGTTAGCGCTGGCGTGGAGTCCGGTCCACCCAACCCGCGAACACCCGCTCCCGCCTCTCCTTCTGTTTTCGCGAAACGACGTTTCCGATCGCGAAGGGTCACACCTCTTCACAAATAACTACTCCCTCATTTCTTTTTTTGCGAAGTGAAACATCCATTCGCCAGAAACCGTTCCCGCCTCCTCTATTTCGCGAAGAGAAGCATCCCTTCGCTCCCTTCTCTTCGTGAAAAAAGGAGAGGCTCTCCTTCATATCTGGATGACACAAGAAGTCACGATTTTCTTCTTTAGGTTTCCTCGGGATAGAGGAAGAGTTCTTCGGGTTTCCACGGGACAGTGGAAGAGAAGAAGTGCAAGGAAGAGTAGTTTTTTGCGGCAGAAGGAAGAAGAAGGAAGAAAAAGAAGAAGATTGTTCTCCCTAGGCTTCTTCTTGGTGGCTTGTGGCAGAAGAGAAATTGAGTTTATTTCTCTTGTAAGTTTGTCTTCTTCGGTGTATCTCGGTGTAGAGTTTTCTTCGGTGTATCTCGGAGTAGAGAGAGAAGAACAGAGAAAGAAGAAGAGATAGAGCAATGAAGAGTGAGTGATTCCTCTTGTAAGTCGCGGTGATCGAATGGTGTAAATTTCCTCAATTAGTAAAATCCTCTGCAACTCCGTGGATGTAGACAATTTGTCGAACCAAGTAAATCTGTGTGTTCTTTTATGGTGTAATTTTTCTCGTTCTATTTTTCGCTTCGTCGATCGTTCTCCTGTTTGATTTATATATATACCACATCAACTGCTCTGGTATATATATTTCATAACAATTGGTATCAGAGCTTTGCTCAGATCTGAGGAAGAATGATGGCTGCAGTGAAGTAAAAGTTTCAGGGATCGAGAAATTTGATGGCACAGATTTTGGTTATTGGAGAATGCAGATAGAGAATTATCTTTATGGGAAGAAATTTCATCATTCGTTATTGGGGAAAAGACCTGAAAGGATGGATGAGGCTGAATGGAATTTGTTGGATCGACAAGTTCTGGGGTTATTCGATTGACTCTATCGAGGTTTGTTGCACACATCGTCGTCAAGGAAAGGACGACTGCAGATCTCATGACAGTCTTATCAGGTATGTATGAAAAGCCATCGACGAATAACAAAGTGCACTTGATGAAGAAGTTATTCAATTTGAAGATGGCGTAAGGTGTTTCTATTGCTCAACACCTGAATATTTTCAATACTATCACAAATCAATTGTCGTCTGTGAAAATTGATTTTGATGATGAGATATGTGCACTGATCTTGTTGGCTTCATTGTCATACAGTTGGGAAGCCATGAGGATAGCAATTAGCAGTTCTGCAGGTAAATCTAAACTGAAGTACGATGATATTCGTGATTTGATTTTGACTGAGGAAGTTCGCAGGAAAGATTCTGGCGAGGTCTTAAGTTCGAGTTCGACACTGAATGTTGATTTCAGAGGGAGATGGCATGACAAGAACTCAAGGATAGGGAGATCAAAATCAAAGTTTAGTAAGCAGACAACCTGTTGGAATTGTGGCACGGCTGGCCACATAAAGAAGAACTGCAGGAATCCTAAGAAGAGGGAAAATGATAGCGCAAATGTGGTATGTGAAGAATCACATGATGCATTTTTGTTGGCAGTTCATAGTTCTGTTGAAGACTTGATGTTGGATTCAGGGGCTTTGAATGTGGTAGAAAATCTACCAAAGGCCATAGTGCAGGGCAGTGATGGAAGTGAAGAAGAGAGTGGGTCCGGGGCACTCATTCCTATTGTTCCACAGAAAGATGTTACAGAACCACAGAGCTATGCAAAAATCTTGCAAGATAAAAATTTGAGCAAGTGGGAGCTGACAGAACTTCCACCAGGGAAGAAGGCATTGCACAACAAATGAGTGTACCGAGTGAAGACTGAGCGTGATGTCAGTAAAAGGTACAAAGCTAAACTTGTTGGAAAAGACTTTCAGCAGAGGCAGAATGTTGTCCATGTTGTCCATGCAGTGGGAGTTGTAGTTATAAGAAGAGAAAAGAGTGACCCAGAAAATAGCTTGGAGGTGCAAAACTATGTGGAGCCTACTGATATGTTGACTGAGGGTGTTACTCTAGAGAAACTGAAGTTGAACACAGCTTTAGTTGGTTTTCTGAAGTGAAGACAGAGGCTTTGAGTTGAAGAGGTGGAGGATTCACAGTGGAGGATTCAAGGTAGAGGATTCAAGTTAGAGGATTCATGGTGAAGGATTCATGTTTGAAGTAAAGGACGACGCTATCAGTGGAGGATTCAGTTCGAGGAAGGAGACGTCGTAGCAGGTGTACCGATCTCCAAGTGGGAGATTCTTAGCGCTGGCGTGAAGTCCAGTCCACCCAACCCGCGAACTCCCGCTCCCACCTCTCCTTCTGTTTTCGCGAAACGACGCTTCTGATCTCGAAGGGTCACACCTCTTCACAAATAACCACTCCCTACTTTCTTTTTGCGAAGAGTCGCGTCCTCGTCTCCTCTATTTCGCGAACAGAAGCATCCCTTCGCCAGAAACCGTTCCTGCCTCCTCTATTTCGCGAAGAGAAGCATCATTTCGCTCCCTTCTCTTCGTGATAAAAGGAGAGGCTCTCCTTCATATATGGATGACACAAGAAGTCACAATTTTCTTCTTTAGGTTTCCTCGGGATAGAGGAAGAGTTCTTTGGGTTTCCACGGGACAGTGGAATAGAAGAAGTGCAAGGAGGAGTAGTTTCTTGCGGCAGAAGGAAGAAGAAGAAGAAGATTGTTCTCCCTAGGTTTCTTCTTGGTGGCTTGTGGCAGAAGAGAAATTGGGTTTATTCCTCTTGTAAGTTTTTCTTCTTCTGTGTATCTCGGTGTAGAGTTTTCTTCGGTGTATCTCGGTGTAGAGAGAGAAGAACAAAGAGAGAAGAAGAGAGAGAGAGCATTGAAGAGTGAGTGATTCCTCTTGTAAGTCGAGGTGATCGACTGGTGTAAATTTCTTCAATTAGTAAAATCCTCTGCAACTCCGTGGATGTAGACAATTTGCCGAACCACGTAAATTTGTGTGTTCTTTTCTGGTGTAATTTTTCTCATTCTATTTTTTGCTTCGTCGATCGTTCTCCTATTTGATTTATATATATACCACATCAACTGCTCTGGTATATATATTTCATAACAACAGCATGGAGGCTGAAGACTTTGCGTTTAGTATAAAGAGGAGTTCTACTGTACTACAGCTTTATGATGAGTGGCTTGTCTATCTTGCGGCCAACACAGGAGAAGTAATGCGAATTTAGGATAATTAGAAGTTACAGGAAGAAGAATTACTCAATTTGTGAAGGAGACTCACCCTTCGTAGTAGCACAGGTAATTAAAATGTTAAATATGGTATTTCTCGTCAACAAACTCTTTGTACGTTTCTCATCTTCTTCCTTTGAGCATCTGACCACAATTTAAATTTTAAACTGATCCAAGTAAAGCAGATCCTCTTTAGGCTTCTGAGAGTATTATATTTAGTAGTCTTACAGCAAACCAGTGTGTTTAATGTTTATTTAGAAACTTTTATACACTGTTACTTGTAATCTTAAAGTTTTCAGTTGAAAACAAAGAAGAATGCTGGTCTCTTTGGCCTAAATTTGTTCTTACACTCTGGAATAAAATCATCTAAGTTCAATAATGATTGAAACTTCTCTGAAAAATGCATGCAGTTTACGAAGAATCATAAAATAAATCTGTCGCTGAAGCACGCATTTGTAGCAACCATAAGGGCAAACTGTGACTGCTCCTTTGTTGCAGCTTTTATTGTAATATTTCATGCAATTTTTATTAAAAAATCTGTTGAATCCGCCCACATGAGGACTATCAATCATCTAGCTTGAAAGTTGAACTTTGCAAATTGTTATCAAAATTGTAATTTATGTATTTAAAAGGCTATTCATTTTTAGAGAGGAGAGTGATGAAAAACAATTGGAATATCATAAGGCAAATTTGACTTGAGTCCTGTATCATGTGCATGACATAGCAAAACATAGTCAACATCAAATATTCAACCTTATTACATTAGTTATCACAGAGGGCCAATCGTTTATGTTTAGAGTAATTAGATCACATGTAAGATAATTTTATATCATACTAATGGGATATATCTTGTGAAGATAGACATGAATTAAATAGATTTATTGAGCTGGAATTCAACTCACGAAAATAGTATGCTTCTGACACAAAGTGGGATCCATTTTAGGATTGATAGGCCCCCATACCAAGATTAATTCATGGATTAATGAGTCATTATTAACTTGGGATTTGTTTGGGGCAGATGCAATTGTTTTAAGAAGCAATTGTAAAACTCCTACAAAAAAACTGTTTTTTCAAAAGTTGTAGCGGCTATTACAAATTCATTTTATTTTAAAAAAGTCTGACTGTAACTTTCTGACAGTTGTTATGAAACTTAGGGCGAAGAAAAACACAGAAATGACACAAACCCAGAAAAACAGAGCGATTTAACGAGGTTTGACAAAGATGCCTACATCCACAGGAGCAGAGTGATGAATTTCACTATTTCAGTTATCTCGAACAGGAGCATTTGTGAACAGAGGAGTTCGCAAATTTGTCGTAGGAGTTGCGACTGGTAGCGTTTGTCAGCGGAGTTCGCAAATTTTGTCACAGGAGAAGTTGCGGCAGGTGCAGTTGTGACAGGTGATGCTCGGCCAGCGAAGTTCGCAAGTTTGTCGCAGGTAGAGTTGCGGCAGGTGCAGTTGCGACAGGCAGTGCTCGGTCAGCGGTGTTCGCAAATTTTGTCGCAGAAGTTGCGACAAGTGCAGTTGCGAAATGTGGTGCTCGGCCAGCGGAGTTCGCAAGTTTGTCGCATTTAGAGTTGCGGCAGGTGCATTTTGCGACAGGTAGTGCTCGACCAGCAGAGTTCGCCAGTTTGTCGCAGGAGGCTTTGCGGCAAGTGTAGTTGCGGCAGGGGGGGGTTTGCCAGCGGAGGTCGCAAGCTCGGTCCAAGACGGTAAAATTATGACAGGTGGAGTTCGCGAATTTCGCAGATTGTTCGCAGGTTTGTCGCAGGATAAATTATGACAGGTGGAGTTTGGCTAGTATCCGCAGTATTTCAGCCGAATTTTTATGAGAACAGGAAAGGTGCTTTGTGTGAAAAATTTGATTCGCGAATTACAAGAAACTGCAGGAAAATTGATGCAATTGACAGAAGAAATTTCAGGTTTATTTGAATTTATTTGTGGTGTGTTTTTTTCTCATTCTATTTTTTCGCTTCGTCGTCGATCATTTTAAATTTCATATATACCACAATAGTTAGGAACAATCATCACGTTTTAACAGCAAAGGTTAAAAAACACAACTTTCTACCACAGAAATTTCTAAAAATAACAAGAAAACAGAACTATGGTGGTCGTTTGAAAAACAAATCATACAAAAAGTTGTCCCAAACAGACCCTTAATTTCTTATCTGACCCTTAATTTCTTATCTCATGAAATTGATGTCTTCTAACAAGCCCAACTTATTCACTTAATTGTTGACTCCATAACTATGAAATTTGAGAGATTTGATAACTTTCCCGCTTGTGAAACTTGATGAATTTATTTTTGGAAGTAGCGCTTAATTACATTTTAAACTTTTTTCTTAAAGTGGACCTGCTTAAGAAATAACGTTAGCTTTATTTTATTTTGAGATTTCTCTTGTTTATAAGCTTATTATATATGAAATTCACACAAAAAAAAAAACTCTTAACTAAGCATTTTGTGCTATAAGTGATTTTTAGATGGATTTCCATAATGCAAATGTGAATGCTCTTCTACATATACTCTCCAAAGTTTTTCCTTGCTATTTCATTAATTGGGTGAAAACTTACATAATTGGGTGATAACAATAGGCATAAGTTCAAAGTTGAAGCACTACGCTTTTTTATTGCTTACCCTCGACACATTACATAAGATGAAAATATTTAGTGATTTTTTTCTCCTACCAACAACTTTATATCAAGCTTGTTATGGCTTTATATGGACAATAAAAAACATGTTTAAGTCCAATTTATATAGAAAAAAATGGCTCTATAACAATCCATGGCTTTCCTTCTGTCTTAGAGATGACCAAAACCTTCTTCTACCAAGATCTAGCACTCTTGAATCCTTAACTTATGAAAACTCAAGCTAGCTAATGGCCCCTATAGATTTTTCAAAAAAATTATATTAATTTACTCTGTCTTAATAAAACTCCACTCAATAGTAAATAATAAAAATAAAAATAAATAAAAACTTAGCTTGCTCTTGAAAAATGCAGTCTTTGAACCAGTATTGCTATAATATATATATAATATATATATATATATATCAAAGATGGTTTAAATCTTATTCAACTGTAGATTGACACAGCAAATGGCAATATTTTCTTAATTTGTTACCTAACTCACCTTCAACAGTGTCAAACAAGACGGATATGTAAATTATTTATTTTTATTTTACTATTTTATTCCAAAAATAGAATTAATATTAATTATTTTTTTACAGTACATTAAAGATTTTGATTATCTATAGCAAACGCAACCTCTTCAATTTCTAGAGATGGCTTCAAGCTGTACTGCCGAGTCAAATCTCAAGACTCCAAACTCCATACTCATTCAACCATTAAACAAAAGTAAAAATAATTAAAAAAATAATAATAAAGCCCCGTAAAATTATGGAAACCATCTTCCTCAATCTCATTAAACACCGAGCTTCTTATATTCTTCCCTGATTCATACTTAAAAGCAGCAGCAAAAAGCAAAATATAATCCATCAGAATCTAAACTTCTTCAAAATGGCTTCAAGCTGTACCGCCGTCATCAATCCTCAGTTCTGTGTCCCTTGTCCCATCGACCTTGCATTCACAACAAAGCCTCCTGGGGACGATAAGAGCGGCCATCTCGCCGCCGTCGATGCCGCCGGCAACATCCTCTTCAAAGCCAAAGGGCAGTCTGGTCATATTCAGCTCCAGGATGCAGCAGGGCAAACTATTGTCACTATAAAAGCCAAGGTTTGAGCTTTATAAATTATATAATCACTAAAAATTTGTGGAAAAGACATTTATTAAGCACAACAAACTGTAGAGATTTGCTAACTTTGATTAATATTACTCCCTCAAGTAAAGATAGTAAATTAGCCTTCTGTGACAATAAGCATAAATTTGACCATATCGTTTAATGATGGTGGTTGAAGTTTAGGAGTAAATATTTAGTACATAATAACTTCTTCATTTTGTGATGGAATATAATATTTGACTAGAAAATAAATTTGCCCTGAAATACCACCTAGTTCCCATGTTTTTAAATGTCTAACACCTAAAGTTTACTTTTTACATTTATAACAAACACCTATGCCTTTCACATCACAACATAAATATCATTATTTAGACTTTTAAAAAGTAAAATAAAATTTTTATAGATATATATATGTATATACATATATATGTA
The DNA here is from genome assembly GCF_001263595.1 of Phalaenopsis equestris. Taxonomy (NCBI): domain Eukaryota; kingdom Viridiplantae; phylum Streptophyta; class Magnoliopsida; order Asparagales; family Orchidaceae; genus Phalaenopsis; species Phalaenopsis equestris. Next base: position 2,896,599 of record NW_018164951.1, on the reverse strand, counting down.
TATATAGTGTGTGTGTGTGTGTGTGTGTGTGTGTGTGTGTTAATGGAGTGGTTTGTATGTAAAAAATCATATATATCCATAAATCTTTTTTCAAAACAAGAAATTACAATACATTAACTAGCGTAAAACTTGTCGAAAAATCAAATCAT
>NW_018164951.1:2886822-2896270 GCF_001263595.1 Phalaenopsis equestris | reverse complement strand
TATATATATAGTTTTAAAGATTGTGGTTCACTCTTTCAACTTGGGCTGAGAATTTAGCTCCAAGCCTTATGATAGCTAAAAAATCGATTCAAATTATAGATGAGATCGGATAGAAATAAATGAATCGGGTTATGAGCCTAAATAATAGATCAAGTTAGTTTTTTTTATTATTTATTTATTTTTTATTTTGTTATATTTTTTGTTAGCCAATTTCAAGCCATATATGGATCGATTCGAACTGACTCGAGATCCGCACAAATTATTATTATTATTATTATTATATACTATATAATGCTTAATAAAATTTTAAAATACATAAGTAGTAGAAATTTTGTGTAATTTATATATATTAATTCATTTTAAGCTCAATCAGCCAAAATATATCAGCTGGTTTCAATCCAGCCGCACTCAAACTCATACGAGCCGTTTTCAAGCGAGCACTAGCCCGACTTTCAGCCTCTCTTCCGAAAAAATATTGCTTCGGAAGTACTGATGCATCAGTACTCCAATAAGGAGGTGTCACGTATACAATTGTCCCACAATAATGCCACGTGGCACATTCCCCATTAGAGTACTGATACAGTACTCCTAATATTTTTTCATAATTTTGTTATATAGTTAAATATATTACAACTAATTTTCGGAAAAGAAAAACAGTTATATGAGCTTATAAAATATTTTAATGTCAAATAATCAAAATAAAAGAATTTAATCTATCAGATATACAAAATAAAACTCAAATTATACATTTTCTTTTTCCATGCAGTCAAATTACGCTCAAAATGACTGAAATTTCGTAATTTTTCTGTTTTATCGTTAAAATGCAGATTCCGTCCTTCAAGAACTGGTGGCATGTATTTGCCGGCGATAGTACAAAAGCCAAAGATCTCTTGTTTCGCATCAGAAGAGCCACATCTGTTCTGCAGTCTAACGAAGAGTGGTTAGTCTATCTTGCAGCCAACACTGAAAAAGACAAATGCGATTTTAAGATAACAGGGAGTTACCGCAAGATGAATTATACCATTTACAATGTACACTCTTCCTCCATAGTCGCTCAGGTAATTAAATTCTATTATATATAATTAAATTTTATATTAAGCTCATCTAAATGTAATTTCAAATATACTGTCAGCAACTAAATGAAACTTGTATTATTGTTTATGAAAATTTTATGAACAGCTGACAAAGGAGCACAAACTGAATATGTCTCTGGAGAAGTATGCATTTGGAGCGAGCATTAGTTCGAACTGCGATTATTCCTTTGTCGCGGCTCTGATAGCAATATTTCATTTCGTTTATGGTATTGATGCAGCTGCGATGGGTCTTGTATTTGCAACTGCTGCGATGGTTGCCACAATAAGCTCCTGAACATTCATCTTTTGGAGATCAATTATTGTCTTCTTTTTCTTTTAAATTGATATTTTCTTCTTGGTATGGTTGTTGTATTTGAATTGAGATTGGAATTTTTTCCAGCTTCGGTATGGTTTTTAAATTTATTTCAAGAAATGTGCTATATTTTATATTATGGATAGCTCCATGTTAGATTTTACATGTCTTTAATTACAAAGACCAGTTAACACTCATAAACAACGTTCAGTTAGATCATAACGCGCGCGCTCACACGCACGTCGCACCATTGGATGCATTACATGTTGTGATCCACACCATAACATGCACACACAAACGAACGCTCAACATCCAAATGGACGAACGAATGCTCAACGTCCGCTTGGATAGCAACATGCTACCAGATGCACGGCATTATCCTATCCACACCGTCGTATCTATTCACAAACCACTGATATAATATTTGTTCCTCATGTTACGAAGGCCTAGCTCCAGCTTTGGCCACACAAAAAGTCCATTACCTTGTACTCAAGCTTGCAGTTGGGTTTGTATGTATTTTGCTTGTGTTAAAAGCTTAACTTGATTTTGGCCTTTTCTTTTAGAGTTAGGCTTTATCTTATTCTCAGGCTGGCAGTCAGTTTGTTACATGTTTTGCTGATGTTAAAAGCTTAACTTGAATTGGCCTTTTGTTAAGAGTTAGGCTTTGCAACTTAATTTGATTTTTGATTTTAGATTAGTTTTTAAAGATTATATGATAATCTTTTGAGATTTATAGAAACAAATTTAAAGTAACCTCTGAAAAATCTATAATAGTTACTATTAACATTTATAACATAAGAAAATTTTAGAGTATTAATTATATCATTGGATTAAAATATGTTAGCATATATGCATTGGTTGTTGAGGAGATGCCACTAATATAGATTGTCTCAATGTTTTTCGGTTTATATCAAATAAAAGTGAAACAAACAAACGCCAACAATCGCTTTCACCAAAATGTAATTTCTTACATCTTATCCTGTGTAATCCTTGAAGCTATATTTGCAACCAACACAATTTTTAATATTTTGTCGTGCATCCACTCAATCTCTTCACAAATCTACCATAACAAGTAAACTCATTCAAGTTACATGGTTCTTATAAGACCTTAAATGTCTAAATTACCTCAAAATGAATTATAAAAAACACATTTTATCTAGGATAAAATAATCATGTGATGTGGTATGTACATAAATCTCACTTTTCCAATAATATTTATTTTTTAGAGTTTACATAGAGCCCTTTTATACCTAAGTTATATGAAAGATAAATATGAGATCAGTCTTCCAAATATAATAAAATTATTCGACTTTAAAAAAATACAATGTATGATCACATACATATGTTTTTTTTTTTTCTTCACAAATCAAATTATAAGTGTAGCATACTTTCTTGTCATGTAAACTACCATATTAGCTAGCTCTTTTAATGCAAATCAAGTAAATTTCAATAATCAAATAAAAGAACTATAATATTGTGTCGATCAATGAAGTAACTTTTAATCGTCAAAGTAAAAAAAAAAATGCAAAAAAAAAAGTGATAAATTCATTTGATGTGTTGAAATATGCTTCAACAAAACATATGAAAAAACATATCAGCAGGACCAAATCCAATAAAAGGGCACAAAGAAGTAGAGAAATAGAGCTCAAAGCAAAATTTTATAGAGAAAACTTCATAGCCAAACCAATTAATGCAACAATTAGAAGAGGTAATGTAAATTTTTCCCAAACATGAGTAAAATGTCGAACAAATATCAGATGTGAATTTAATACATTATTACATCTGACGGCTCTATAATTCTCAAAATTATAATGAGAATTAATCATGCTAGAAAAGATGTATATAACAAGTAAAAGGGAAAGGTGATAATGGGCGGCCTTTTCCCAACAATTTTTCCAATCTACAAAATTACCAAGAATACAGTTTTTTATCATTCTTTATGAAAGAGGGTGCAAGTCAAACACAACCAAAGGCTTTGCGGAGTTCAAGATTAGCATTCATCATTTTATACAGGCATACAAAAACAATAACAACAAGCCTTTCATCTCACTATGTGTTGTCGGCTACAAATCCTTTTTCTCCATTACATTCTTCTTCATTTTATAAGAGTTTAAATTTCCTCATTGGAAAAGTGGCGAAAAGAGGGATCAAAATTGATTTTGATACCTAGGTGAGCATTATACAATATCACTATTAGAAATAAATTTCTTATGGACTTGATTGTGTTACCAGAAGTAGGCATAAGTATGGGCTCCAAAAGTTTGAAATGTCGGACTCTCGTCGAGCGATTGTGTGTTAAGTTATGGGTCAAATTTTTAGAAGACAGATGAAATAATAGATAAGAAACTACCCAGAGATTTCACCCTAATTTCAAGAGAACTTTAAGATCCGGCATTCAAGCTTATGTGTTTATTATCCCTCCCGATAACGAGAGAGTACTTTTGATTAATGTTAGTCAATAGACACTAGCTATTCAAACTTAGCATATAGTAGCAGCAAATTTAAATTTTAAAATTATAATAAATTATCACCGTGAGCTAAAAGTGGACGGTGGGGGAAACGATGACGAACCCAATCAAAATTTCATGACTCTGTCATCTGAGTTATCATAGGCCTAGCCTACTTAATCAAGAGAGATAGTCAACCCAACCAGATATAAGAATCCTTATCAACAACCATGGGTTACTTCATTCAAAATAGTTTTGTAGACCTGAGGTGGATGTTTGTCTAAGAGGACTAATCTAAGTCGATCTTAGTTTACAAAGGGGATCTTAGTTTACAAATGGGGTATCGTGTTATATCAAATATAATCTATGATTCATAACTTGACCAACTGCCATTGGGGAGCATACCAACTATAGCCATGATAGTAATATAATAGTTTCATTAGACAACAAACCACCCGGTTAGAGGGCTTTAGTCGTAACCGATTCTTCAAGGTGTCATTTTTCCACAAAATCATGCGAACAGATAACTTGAGTCACGTCCTTATTAGCATAAAATTATTTTGAGTTTAAATTTAGTAATATGTTTGATGAGCTTGAGCCAGCATTAGATTTGTCCACCCCAACAAAAAATTGTGGGGTATAGATTGATTTTTTGCTTTTAGCTTTAGATGATATACTTCTTAAAAATACTTTGAATTTGATGATTTGAAATTTTTATCTTATGAATGGATCTCGTCCGGTTGAGATGTACAATGAATATGCCCATGATCAAGGTACAATGTCTTTGAACCCTGTAGATTTTATCCCGCTCACAAAGAATCAAGTTCATGATTTATATTAATTGAATTTATTTGGATTTTTTTTAGAGCTTAATATCAAAAGCATACCCCTCTATTTGAAATTCACAATCAATTATGCCATTATCTGAATTAAATTACTATTTAAATATCATTAAAAATATTCATCTTATCGACTCGGTCCTCATTAGGAGGATCATACAAACATGTTAGTAGCTCAATCTTGTTAACTTCTGTTGGTTCCAATTTAATGGATCGCTAAAGGACAAATTGAAAGAAAAATAAGATTGGACTTTTGGGAATTTTTTTTTTATTATTTTGAATGAGTGAAAAGATACAAGTCTGAAGTATGTATTACAATGCAACACAACACCCAATTTATACTAAGGCATACCGAAACAAAAAAAAGAAACGTACACAACAAAGGCAAGAGAATTAAGTGTCATCAATTTGCGCCTATTTGAATTGATTACACATATTTGAATTTTGATTTTGAATTTAAGATTTAAATTCAAAATTAATGCTATTGTCATATCTCCTATATTTAATTCAAAATTAATGCTATTATCATATCTTCTATGTTTGTTCCACTAATTCCACTAATCATTATTCCACTAATCAACTCATGTCTATTATGAAACCACTAATTGTGTAATCAATTCAAATTACCAATTCAAGATTAGTTTCACAATCTCCCCCGTAAGCTTGATTAGGGTTTGGAGTTGTTTACGCCAAGTAGCTCTCGCATTTTCGCAAATTTGACTCTTGCTAGAGCCTTGGTGAAAATATCCGCACGCTGCTCTCCGATGCTTACGAACTCTACGACGATCTGTCGATTCTCGACACACTCGCGAATAAAGTGGAAGCAAGTGTCGATGTGCTTGCGGCGTCCATGAAACACCGAGTTCTTTATCAATGTTATTGCAGATTTGTTGTCGATGTAGAGAGTTACTGGTTTTGGCTCGTTTCTGGTCACCTCGCTCAACAAACTTCTCAGCCACAATGCTTGGCATGATGTCGAAGGGGCTACCATGAACTCTGCCTCACAGGATGATAGAGCAACGGTTCGCTGCTTCTGAGATTGCCAAGTGATTAGATTCCCGTTGAGATAAAACACCATCTCTCCGGTGCTTTTCCTGTCGTCTATATCACCGGATAGATCACTGTCAGTAAAACCGACGAGTTCTTCAGCTCCTTGTCCTCTTTTGTACTGAATCCCGTAGCTCATTGTTCCCTTTATGTAACGAAGAATATGTTTCACCGCCTGCTGGTGTAAAGCGGTAGGCTGCTCCATGTAACGACTCACCATGGTCGAGTATGGGTCAGGTACCTGAGACACCCGATGACACGCCTATACTTGGTGGGATTCACAAGGATTCCTTCCGCATCCTTTCCAAGCTGCAACTTTGCTTCCATTAGATACTTTCTCGGGTTGCAATCTACCATCTCGAACTGCTCCAACACCTTCTTTGCGTAAGCCGATTGCTTCACTGTGATGTGGTCTTTCTTTTGGTCTACCTCGATACCGAGGTAGTATGAGAGCAGCCCAAGATCACTCATCTCGAACTCCTTCATCATTTGCTTCTTGAATATCTCAACACCATCAATGCTGGATCCCGTTACAATCAAATCGTCAACGTACACACCGACGATGAGTACTTCTGTTCCGTGATTCCTCGTGTACATAGCCTGCTCTTGAGGACACTTCATGAAGCCTAGAGTCATCATTCTCTTGTTAAGGCAAGTGTTCCACGCCCTTGGTACTTGGCGTAGTCCTTAGAGAGCTTTGGACAGCTTGTACACCTTGTGCTCTTCATTCTTGACAATGAATCCTTCAGGTTGGGTGACGTAGACTTCTTCTTCAATATCACCATTGAGAAACGCCGACTTGACGTCCAAGTGGTGGATCTCCCACCCACGATGAGCTGCAAGGGCAAGAATTAACCTGACGGTATCGAGTCTCGCCACCGGAGCAAAGAATTCCTCGAAGTCAACTCCTTGCTTCTGCACGTAACCTTTCGCCACCAATCTTGCTTTGTGCTTAAGGATGTTGCCTTCGCTGTCTCTTTTCAACTTGAACACCCATTTTAAGCCGATGAGCTTGTGACCGGGTGGCAAGTCGGTGAGCTCCCACGTCTTGTTCTTCTCGATGGACTTGAGCTCTTTTTGCATGGTCTTATTCCACGCCTCCTCAGTTGCCGCCTCGTGATATGTTGTTGGCTCGTTGGTAGTGAGCAACAACAATTCATCAAGATTCATCTCTACTAGTGGTGCTTTCGCATAGACCTCGGCAAGTGAGCGAAATTTCTTGGGAGCATCTTTCGTTGTGGGTCTTCCTGAGTTCTCTTGTTGTCGTTGAGAGTTCGGCGTGACCATTGGTGTCATTGGCGAGGTTGAGTCCGCTACTTCTCCGTCATCTTGTAAAATTCCGAACTCCATAGAATTTTGTACGAGCTCGTCATCATCGTTGCACCATTCTCACTTCTTCTCCTCTTCAAACACCGCGTCTCTGCTCACAAGAATTTTCCTGCGTGGTGGATCGAGAAATCTGTGCGCCTTACTTCCGTCTTCGACGCCAAGATACACCATTGCTTGACTTCGATCATCGAGCTTCTTGAGATGTGGACTTGCAACCTTCACATGTGCGGTACATCCAAACACTCTCAAGTGCTTCAAATGAGGTTGCTTGCCGAACTATGCTTGGTAAGGGGTACAATCTCCTAGCACCTTTGTTGTCAAGCGGTTCAAGAGATATACTGCATGTCGTACCGCCTCTCCCCAAATGTTTACCGGGACTTGCATGCTTTTAAGCAAGCTTCTCGCAGTGCCCATCACGGCGCGATTTCTCCTCTCCACCACACAATTTTGTTGAGGTGTGTACGATGCCGTGAGATGACGCTTGACTCCCTCTTCTTTGCATAATTCCGCAAATTTCTGTGAAGTGAACTCGCCACCTCGATCAGATCGTAAAGTCCTCAACTTGTACTCCGACGTGTTCTCCACGAGCTTCTTGAACTTCTTGAATGTTTCAAAAACTTCTCCTTTTTCTTTGAGCATATACACCCACATCCAACGACTATAATCATCAACAAGTAAAAAGAAATACTTGTTACCGGCGAGTGATGTCGGGGTGATCGGACCACACAGATCCGCGTGCACAAGTTGTAGAGGGTGCTCTGCTCGGAAGTTGGCTTGGGCAGGAAACGACAGTCTTGTTTACTTTGAAATTATGCAACTCTCACACACTTGGTTGGGGTGTGTGATCTTAGGCAGCCCTATGGCCATCTCCTTCTCCCCCTTCTCCCCTTCTCCCCCATCATTTTGAGCGCATAAAAGTTTACATGCCCAATTCTCGCATGCCATAACCAAGCCGGATCTGCTAGTGATGCTAATAAAGAAGCAGGTTGGCTTGTCTTGAGGGAAACTTTGTACAACCGATTTGGCATTTTTCCACCTTCATCAACAGGGCGTCATTTCGGTCGAACATCTTCAAGAATGAGCAGACTAAGGTGATCGTGTTGCCTTCTTCTGTCATCTGACCCATCTGACCGAGACTTATACCGAGACTTATGATATTACTTTTTAATTTCGGAATGTAATATACCTCGGTCATTAGATGTTAATCGCCGTTTTTGCACACAAACAAGATGGTTCCTCGGCCCTTGATCTCGATGAGTGAGCCGTCTCCGAACTTCACATTTCTGGTGATCTTCTCATCGAGCTCATTGAACTTCTCTCGATGGCCTGTCATGTGGTTGCTTGCTCCATTGTCAAGATACCATACGTCGGTGTGATTATACTCCTCGCCACTTGTGAGGAGGTTCGCCTTGACTTTTTCTTCATTGAGTAACACCCCCTCTGGTTCCTCCTTGGACGATTCTTGCGTGAACTCTTCGAGGTTTGTCTCCTCGTCTTCGGGCAAGGAATTCGCCACTCCCTCGGCAAACATCAACGCTGGCTCCTCGTCATGGAGGCTAGTAAGGTTCGCTTCCTCTTCGAGCTTCTTGCTACGACATTCAGACGCGTAGTGTCCATACTTTTGACAATTGTAACACTTCACTGTGCTCTTGTCTTTGCGGGGTTCGATGTCTTCTTGTCGAGGTGAGTCTTCTCCGCTCGACCTTGCCCTCGTCCCCGCCCTTTGCCACGACCTCGGCTATCTCCACCATTGTCGTCGCTACTCGACGATCCGGAAGAAAAATCGGCTTCTCCGTTTTTCTTCATTCGGGACATCCATTATGCATGCGTGAGCAAGAGGTGCTTCTCCTCCTCTTGGTCTCCGTAGCCGCGAAGTCTCTCTTCGTGGACTTTGAGACGACCGACGACCTCCTCGACGGTCATGTTTTTGAGGTCACCGAATCGCTCAATCGCAGTGACGATCTGCATGTATTTTTGTGGTACGGCTCGAAAGAACTTCTTGACGACAAAGATCTCCTCTACCTTCTCTCCCAACGAGCGGATGTCTGTCACAATGAACGTCAATTTCATGGTGAAATCGTCCACCATCTCTCCGTCCTTCATGCGGATCACCCCGAAGTGATTCCTCAAGGTCTGCACTTTCATCTCCTTGACTCGCTCCACGCCGACATGCATCGTCTTCAGTGTCTCCCATGCTAGCTTGGTGGAATCCTTCTCTACCACCATGAGAAGAACGTCCTCCGGTAGCGCTTGATAGATGGCAGCGAGAGCCATTCTATCCTTACGCTCTTCGACCTCGTCTTGCTCCACGGCTTCCCACACTCCTTGAGCTTGTAGGTTCACACGCATCTTCAACGCCCACACCGAGTAGTTACTCTTTGTGAGTAATGGATAAGAAAG
>NW_018164951.1:2865621-2886418 GCF_001263595.1 Phalaenopsis equestris | reverse complement strand
ATGTCATATCTCCTATATTTAATTCAAAATTAATGCTATTGTCATATCTCCTATATTCATTCCACTAATCAACTCATGCCTATTATGAAACCACTAATTGTGTAATCAATTCAAATTATCAATTCAAGATTAGTCTCACAACTTCGGCCTAGTTAGAAGCAGAGTTAAACCAACTCAGTAAGGGTTCAATCTTATCAACTTCGATCCATGTAGAGAGGAGAATCAGATTGGCCAAATTTGATTCGTCCATGAGTGCAACAAAGGAATGGGGGAAGAGATGATATAAGCGGTGGCTTGGCTTCACAAAGAAGATAAATTTGATAGCATAAAAAGAATACACACCCACCCACACACACACAATAATGTTGATTTAATTTTTGATATATTTTGTTGAATCAGAGTGTTGGTATCCACATAGTTTATCACTTTTCGTGCATTTTAAATCACGACAAATCTTGAAATTCTTGTTGATGATTCATATGCAAGACCAAAACAATATAGGTATCGATCCCTACTAATTTTGATATTTTGGATGTGCTCGCACAACCTGTTTTGCAATCGGGAGTCATTTCGATACTTTCGACAACGACCGAATCAACTTGACTTTAAATCGCGTATATCATGTTGGCATTTTATCTTTTTAGGCTCGCTTAATCATTTTGATCACAAAAGGAATATTCTTAGGTAATTTTAACGTGTCGGACACGCTCGCATTGCCTATTTTGTGAACAAACGTCATTTGAGCAACTTCAAAAATGATTAATACAATTCAGGTTTGTATTACACGTGTCATTTTGGCAGAATATTGTTTTTGTCATGTCTACTTCGTTCAATCATGAAAGACCACTCTTTACGTAATTTAATACTCTAAACTCAATGGTGAAGTCTGTTTTGCAAATAGGTATATCTCAAGTGATTTCGGGAGTGATAGAGATATTTAAAATTTGATCGTGTAATGCGCATTCATTGTTTGTTGCTCTCTTCATATCTGATTTGACTCGTGAAATATATTTAACGGTCAACAATAAAACATACTCGGCTCATGAAGAGTAGTTGTCTATGCTTTATTAAAGCCTTTTCCCTTATTTAGATGGGATTCAATCTTCTGCCTAGAAATAACTAGATTTAATAGGACTTAATAGAGTCATGTGAGGATGTATCCAATATATAAAAGCACGTGGGATTCCGTTCATAGGTAAAAATTTGTTTAATCTAGATCCAACATAATATAGTCTAGTAGTATAAATTGGGTGGAATCTTAGCACTAACTTTGGCAAAAGTCTTGATTTAGAAATCATGAAGGAATCTATAGCTTAAGGAGAACCAACTCACCAATGATTTTATGTATAACAAAATAAATTTTTTTGGTAAAAATTTACTTATTTCATCAATGCATTAAGTTTATGTAGAGCCTTACAACATTTACAAAGAAATCCCTAAACCTAAACATCTCCTATTTACAAATACGACCTTACATTAAATACAAATCTCAACGCTCACCTTCGGAATGGGCAAAAGATATCAATAAACCCATCTTGTCACATAACCAAGAAAAATCTAATGAGCTAAGTCCTTAGGTGAGGCAGTCAGCCCCTTGTTCTCTGGTGGCTACGTGACTTAGCTCCAGTGGTACGTTATTCAACTTTTCCTTGATGAAGAACCTATCAATCTCCACATGTTTGGTTCTATCATGTTGCGCCCATTTGTTGTCGTCGCACCATGATTTCATTTGAGCACCTTGGTCCACCTTGTGCTCTATCAACAAGGCTCTCAGTCGCATCATCTCAACAACTACTAAGGCCATGGCTCTATACTCTACATCTGTTGTTAACCTCGCTACTACTGATTGTTTTTTGCTCTTCCAAGAGACCAAGTTGCCCCCTACGAACAAGCAATATCCAGATTTGGATCACCTGTCATCCATACAACTCGCCCAGTCGGATTCACAATACCCCTCACTGATTGCATGTTCCTTCTTCTTAAAGATCAACCCCTTCACTGGTGTACTCTTCATGTACCTCAAAATATGATATATTGCATCCAGATGACCCTTCCTCGGATCATGCATGTAGCGACTCACCACATTTACAGAAAATAATATATTGGAACGAGGGTGACTCAGATAGATGAGATGAACTACTAACCTCTGGTACCTCTCGTAATCAACGGACTCTCCTACCTCTCCGCTCAACTTTTCCTTTCGATCAATTAGTGAAATTGCAAGCTTGCATCCCAACATGTCTGTCTCGGTAAGCAAGTCTAGCACACTTCCTCTGAGATATAACAATCTCCTGTGTTGTACGAGCCACTTCAATTTCGAGAAGGTATCAAAGTCGTTCCAAGTCTTTCACCCCAAACATGCCTCAGCTGAGCAATCTCTCACTTATCATCCCAATGGCAATCATATCATCCATATACACAACACGAATAGAAATGCAATCGTCATGTCGTCGAAAGAACACTGTGTGGTCAATATTGATCAGTTGATACCCCATCCCCACCAATTTTTTTTGAACCTGTCAAACTAAGCCAGAGGAGACTATTTCAAACCATACATTAATTTTTATCAATCTACAAATCTTGTCCACTGTTTGTTTGTGTCGAAGTCTGAGGGTACCTCCATGTACATCTCCTCTGGCAGAACACCGTGAAGAAACGCATTATTCACATATAGTTGGTGTAACCTTCATCCACCATTCACAACTAGAAAAATGAGTGTCCTGACTGTTCTCATCTAAATCACTGGTGCAAATGTCTCATCATATTCGATATTCTACGTCAGACTATACCCTTTTTCCACCAACGGTGCATTGTAGTGATCAATTTTTCCTTCTGAGGTATGTTGCACTATGAAGACACATTTGCACCCAAAATTCTTTATCCCTTCTAGTAGCAACTCGAGCTTCCATGTCTCATTTTTATCGAGAACACTAAGTTCCTCCAGCATTGCAGCCTTCTACTTTGGATCCTCAGCTATCTGCCAACACTTAGAAATAGAGACCGTGTCAAAAGATGCAACGAATACTCCATGTAAAGGCAATATGTTAAGAGTATGAGACAAACTGAGCAATGTTATGTGAAAAACCAAAACGATTAGGAGAATAATGATCAAGAGGATAATTTGTATTGCTACGAGGGTTCCTTCTTAAAGTTATGGGAGTGGAAGGAGAAGAGAGAAGAATCACATCACCTGTGTAATCAAATTCCAAAATGGATGGTGTAAGTGTCTCAGAAGTCAGGATAGACCGAAACAAGAGACTTGTTCGCACGAGTGACACCACATGCATTGTTCTCTCATTCTACCTTTTCCTCCTTGTATACACCATCAACTCCCTTTGAGCTCAAGTTCCACCACCTGCAGACTCATTTTTCTCATTTTTCGGCTCTTCTCCAATGGATCCTTCCCACACAAGGGGACAAAGCATCATTACCACCTGTATCAATCTCTCACCATCACCACTCTCCCCCTCTTGCCTCATACCATCAGTATCTGACGAGTCACTAAATGTTGAGGTCACCTCCAAGGAGCAATGTGGTTTGAATTCTCTAAAGGTCACATCCATACTCACAAACAGTCTCTTCTTTATCGGGCTACAACAAACGTACCCCTTCTGAGTGGCAGAATAACACACAAAAATACGCTTCAAGAAAAGTTTACAATCTACAATATACCCAACAAGTGCGAGACTCCAATCTTTTTCCTTTTGGACACATCTTTAGATAAATTTGTGGTTTCATCAACATCTGGAACATATGAGCGAGAAGCATAAGCTATGGGGGAGTTGGAAGGCAAGCAATTTTTTCTAGTTCATGGGGAGAGGATTAGAGGGTGGAAAAAGCAAAGAGGGACCGGACCAGGGAGAAGAACAAAGGAGGACGAGCTGGTTAAGCTGGGGAAGAAGATCAAGCGGGCAACCTACAGCTGAAAGAGGGAAAAAAAGCGCTCATAATATAGCAAGGAGAGCTTATAGGGATAGAGGCACTAAGAACTCAAAACAAATCAAGTGGTGAAAATATAACAATTTTATTAATGTAATAAAATTTGGATGGCATTTTTAATAAGGGAAGTTAGATGTTTTTTTTCCAATAAGCAAGGTCTATTGAATGTAAACTACTTTCATTGCATGTCCATGACATCATTTTGTAATAAAACAAACACAAGAGCTTACGAAACAATTAAAATGCAAAAGTGACAAGTGACCAAAAAAATATAATGATACTTGTTCATCTTCAATAATAGACATCATAATTTGTCCTTATAGAATCTGTGTTTTTAATATTCAAATGAAAAAAGTTAGAAAACAGCTTCAAAAGGAAAGAACACCACCACCCATCACCATCTAGCACTGCTTGAAATTGTCTAAAAACAAACATTTGGGCTACGGTACATTAATGTTGACTTTTACATAAAAATCAAGCTTTTGTTACCAATGACGAAAGCCAAATACTACTGTCCAAACTACATTATGACATTCCGAACTATGAAATGAAAAAGGGGCATTTAAATGCATACCACTTAATTCTTACGTATTTACATTTTTAACACCTAAACTTTAGTTTTTACATTTATACCACCCCATTCTTTCATATCATATCCAAAATACCACTATTTCGACTTTAAAAAAGCTAAATAAAACTTTTCATGCATAGCTAAGATGACATATATGTAAAATACAAGTTTAGATGTCAAAAATGTGAATACATAAAAATTGAGTGGTATGCATGTAAATCTTTCAATAAAAAAAGTGACACGACAGGACAAACTTTTGCATAAATAAGAGGCAATACTTCAAGGGAACAAAACCATACCTCATTTCAAAAGAGATACTTTAGTAAGAGAAAAACCTATATTAGGATATCCGCAAATAATTCTGATCCGAACATAAAAATCATTGAATTACTTTTAAGATTAGTATTATTCAAGATATCTGGAAGCAAATTCAATGATTTTCAAGCTCAAACTGAACTAAAATTATCTCCGGATATCCTGATCCAGTTTTTTTTTCTCAGTACTGCCTGAAAGTAAGATTTAGGCGACCTGGACGGAGCCTTGTTTTCTCAATGAGGATCTCAGGTGCTGTATTGGGTTGAATGGATTGAACTCCATGGAAGATATGCCTCGATGAGCCGCCAAAAATAAGAACATCACCAGATTCAAGCATCACCATCTCAGCTTTCTCCACACCCCTTTCGTCAGAGTAGAGGAACGCAGCAGAGTCTCCAATGGAGAAAGAAACAACAGGTAAGCCCTTTCTAAGGCTTTCTTCACCCTCATCTCTGTCCTGCAAGTTTAAGAAATTAAAAAAAAATAAGCAACAACAATAAGCCTTTATCCCACCAAGTGGGGTCGGGTACATGAATCTTTTTTTCTCCATTTATGTCCTATTGAGTGTCATATTTTTATTTCATTCTAATAGATTAAGATCATTTATTATATAGTATGCCAAAGTCTTTTCGGTCTACCTCTGCCTTTCTTAACATAAAATGAATCTAAAACATAAAGTCTCCTAATTGCATCATCAGATAATCGACGTTTAATATGGCCAAAATATATAAGACTACTCTTTATAATATTGTCTGCAAGTGGAGCTATACCAAGCCTTTCACAAATATATTTGTTCGCATTTTGTCTCTAAGTATCAAGTTACTTATCCACCAAAGCATTCTCATCTCAGCAAGACTTTAACTTTATTTTATGCTTCTCATTTAAAAGCAAACATTCTGCGTTATAAACCATTGCCGATCTCACTACCATCTAATTAATAAAATTAGATAAAATTCACATGCATACCACAAAATGATGTTTTCCTCAAATTCTACAGTACAGCACAGGTCTACTTTCAATAAAACAGAATTAGCCAAAAAAATAACTAAATAAGGAAAAGCCCAAATATGAGGTGCAGACCAATTACCTGGTGTAGACCAAGTTTGCCACTACTGCTGTAGAAATTGACTATACATATATCTGGTGACATTTTTGGAATTTCTTCCACATTTTTTCCTTTTTCCCTTAAAAATTCATGAGAAGCATTCAATGCTTCATCCACAAGTTTTCTCAGTTCCTGCGGGATTTCCGGTGGCACAGCACCATCTACCGAACGGGATTTACCATAAGATCTTGATTCAGGATCCCAATCCTGGCCGAGGCACATCATACGCAGATGTAGCTTTGCCCCATCCCTGTATCCTGGCGTATAAAAACCTCCCACACCTCTACCGAGCTCGCTGCATTTGTTCACAATTTTTTCCTAAAATCAAAACAATCAATAAAATTTTGGCTTCATTTTCACATGCAAAAACGATAACTCCGTAGCATCCATAACCAAGGGTGTGCATTATTTGGTTAAAACCGAAAAACAAAACCGAACCAAACAATTTAGTAGATTAGATTCGGCTTAAAAAGCATTTCGTTTTCTGGTTTTTAAAACCTTAATATTCGATTTTCAGTTATTGGTTCAATTTTGATTTTCATTTAATTAAAAAATCAAAATTTCAAACTTAAATAGAGGATTCATTAAATTAAATCAATATTATGCATGTAAGATATGTAATTCATGTCATTTTTTCACTACTGAACTCTAACAAACAATTAAATTTTAATTTGTCCATAATCGAATCGTTTAAACCAAATTAAATTTTTGTTTTATCAAAATTTAGATTGGTTTAATTTTCTGAATTTGCAACTTCAGTTGCAATCAATTCGACCCTCTTAGAAATCAATCCATCCAAATCGACAGAATGACAACCCCTATATACAAAAAACAGAGTTTCCCATCAAACAGATTACATTGCCTTAGTACTAAGCATTATACAAACGACCAAAATAGAAGTTATGGATAAATAATATTTTTTTTGCAAAGCATGAACCTTTATAATTTATAGCATTGATAATGTTCTATAAAACATGAGGCTTTTTGTTATAGTAAAAGCAAAGGAAAAACACGGACCTGATCCATCTGGCATATAAAATTCTTCAACAAGACCATTCCAGGCCTTACATATTGTATCGTTTTGACACGTTTAAGTTCCTTTCTTTTCTCTCTATTTAAAACAAGAAGAGATTTCTTTAATCCGATGGGGCCTCCAATTGCGGGTTGACAAATATCAAAAGGGCCTTCCTCAGGTTCACTTCCACGACCACCTTTCCGACCAACACTAATAGTTTTTTTAGGAGAAATTTGTTTTCGTCGACTTTCTACTGGTTCAATTTCCTTTCTTTTCTCTGTGTTTAAAATAAGATGAGATTTCTTTAATCCGATGGGGCCTCCAATTGCGGGCCGACAAATATCAAAAGGGCCTTCCTCGGGTTCACTTCCACGACCACTTTTCGGGCCGACGCTAATAGTTTTTTTAGGAGAAATTTGTTCTCGTTGACTTTCTAGTGGTTGTGGAGATCTGCTTCTCGGATGGGGACTCGCTGACTGCCCAGCCATGCTGTTCAATGATGAATTGCTAAGAGAGGCCTATAAATCCAATAAGCATTAACAACGTTACATTAACAATATAAAACAAAGCTTACTTCCAAAGCATGCATTCTATTCCAAACAAAAGATGAAAGGAAAAAAAAAAGGAGAAACCTGCTAAATCTTTACAGGTAAAACAAAAGTTAAATCAAATATTTAAAAATGCTACAACTAATATAACAAAAATATCTAGAAAAAAAAAATTATAACATTTTCTAACCATAATTGAAAATAAAATTGTCTCCTTTCTTTTAAAGCTACTTCCTGAAAGAAAGGATCTCAAAAAAAAAAAAAGCCTTTTTTGATAGAATAGATGAAATCATGCGCATATAAACATCAAAAGGTAAGAGAAACAAAAAGAGGCATTCACATATACCACCCAATTCCAATGTATTTATATATCTAACACCTAAACTTTACTTTTCACATTTCTATCACCTAAATCTTTATGTCAGATCTACAACACCATTTTAACTTTTAAAAAGTGAAAAACATCTTTTGCATGCCTAGGAAAGATGGCTTGTATGTCAAAAATTGATGTTTAAATGCTAGATATGTAAATATATAGGAATTTAGTGGTATGTATGTAAATCTTCCAAATATTATGATCGGTGAGTTAGCCTAAGGCAGCGCTAGGAAAGCAATTTTTATTATTGAAAGCAAATAGATGATTACAACAAAACACACTTGAAAGGAAACACAACAACAGACACAAGCAAACATCCCCAAAGCGTATCCCAAGAATGGTGGAGATCAGCTAGGTGGATCATAATGGCTGGTGAGTGTGGCGGCAGCAAAAGGACGCTAGTTGTTGCAAAGGGAGCAAAAATGCAGAAAAACAGTGAGGAGTTGGGGTGGGTAGCGGAGGAACGACAAGAAGGTGGTGTTCCGTGGGTGTACTGGGCTGCGACAACAAAGTGAGAGGGATGGAATGACGTTGGAAAGGGTGGCTTAGGGGACAACAATGAAGGGAGAGAAAGCGGAGGCGGCTGGAGACTATAGGAACGCAAGGTGGTTTTTTCTAGGTGACTTCAGAGAATATGACAGTGGCATCGGAGAGAAGGTTGTAGAAAAATGGGAAGATTGAGGATAATTACCACCTCGGATGAGATACGGCTTGAGCACCACCAAGAATCGGATACAACCATAGAAGAGAAAAACATGGACGACGACGGTTGTCCTAACGAAAAACACAAACCCCCACATATGATAGATGACCAATCGGCTCTCAATCTATCGGGATTGAACAGCCTGGGATCGCACCTTGCTCGATATCATGCGGAACGCAAGTTCCACTTCGCACGTGAACTCCCCGCGTCACATTAAGGGGTAAGTTAGGGTTCCAAAAAAAATTATTCATGAAATTTGACATGAACTAATGTTTTATGAAAACCAAATATAATCGATATGAAATGAGCTTCCTTGTAATAGTATATTCAAATTCTACCTAAACCATATTTCTACTATTCATCGACCCCAACAGCTGTCCTAATGAATAACACAAAAAACTCCCCCACCCCCCACCTATGATAGAACATATATAAATCTAAGATAAAGAAAGAGGACAAATCGGCCCTCAATTTATTAGAATCGAGAAGCCTGAAATCGCACCTTGCTTGATTTCATGCGGAACACGAGTTCCGCTTCGCACGTGGTACTCCTCGCATCACATTAAAGAGTAAGGGTTCCAAAAAAAAATCATGAAATTTGACATGAACAAATGTTTTATCAAAACCAAATCTAATCAATATGAAATGAGCTTCCTTTGGAATGATATATTCAAATTCTAACTAAACCATATTTCTGCTACTCATCATAGAATTTATGATATGCAAATCCAACCGTTTTCAATCCTCCTCTTCAATATTCTCCCTAGCACCTAATCAAGTTTAGTAAGCACAAAAAACTTGGAAAAATATATAAGAATCTTCTGAATGTTTGTTGCTCAACACATTGTTGTTTATTTCCAGCTTCAAAGGGCACACATCAGATCTAATGCAGTACTTGTTTACGGATATACATAGATTTGGTGGGCAGTAGTTAACCAAAACTCACACTAGAAAGTTAATATTTCTTCTTCAATGAATCTTCACATTTACTCTTAACAACTCTGGCAATCAAATGTTCTAAAAAGAACTCTTGGCTATTGAATTGTTTGTAAGTGAAGGAATATTGCTAAGTTGATGCGGAGAATAATTTGCCGCATACTCCCTTATTCCCTACCAATTTATACTCTTATAGTGATTTAAATTTGGAATGTTTTGGATTTATTCATGCCATCATCATGATCGGATGTTGTGTCAAATTTTGTTTCTATAGCTAACCACATAATAGTTACACATGATTTTCTCCTACCAACTGTAGACATTATCGACATAATTTGAGTAAAACAACTTCAGCTGAAAGTTCTAAAGAAAAGGAATGAAGGTGTTGGTGGGGGACGGCTTCAGTGGTTAGCAACAATGACAACCAGGAGTAAATGGTTGGGAAAGACAAATGGTATGGAAATGATAAAGTAAAAGGAATTTATAAAATAATAAAGACACACACACACACACACACACACACACACACACACACACACACAAACATATATGATAAAGAATTGTTTCTTTATCAATCATTTTTTGCTTTCCTGTTAAAATAGCTTTGAAGACTTCTGAGTTGGTGTTTTACTGGAACTTAAAAGCAAGAGAAAGGGGTAGAGAGAAGAACAGCCAATGAGAGAGTGGAAATCTTTGGGGTGTGAAAAAGTTGTATCATGTAACTCATCTCCCAACAAGTAAACATTTATCTCTTTATATGACCATAAAAGGTAAATGGATCCCACCAAATCACATAATATCCGTGTCTTGTTTATTCTGGTGTCTTACATATAGGCTTCTTACACTCAGATAATTGTGTCTAATATGGCTCAAGTATAACCTTTCCTAACAATTGGTATTATAGCCAAGTTATTAAGATTTAAGAGAATATGTGGAAATGACAGGTGTACAAAAATGAGATCAAATTGACAAATTTAGTGGCCAAAGCTGTAGGTTCTAAAAAAGAAATAAATGAGAGAGAACTTTAGGTTCTATGAAATGTAAATACAAGACTATCTCAAGCACAAGGTTTCATAAACCACTGATAGGAATTAAGCCGCAGTCTATTGATTAGGAAAAAAAGCTAATGAACATACAAGTATTAGGGATTATACTCGTACCCATCAACATTTGTGTCCTTCAACATACTGAATAAGACAACTACAACAGAAATAAATGGAAGCACTCTCAAGCATACATAAGAATAATTTTATCATCAACAAGGTATAAATAATGTATGATTCTTTTAGTCTCATTACATCTGAATGCGCTTAATTGACTTAACAAGTCAAAGAGTTCAACTCAACATGAGATGGTTAAACTTGATGAACATCAGGTTTAACAATGCGATCTATACCTTGTGTTTGCATTCATCATTGCCCAAAATCTAGGATGATGTTATGACAGTTGTCAAAAGTTTTTATGGACCAACTTCTATAAAGTTCACTGCATCAAAAGTCTCATCCTCAATGAAGAAATCAGACAGCGAAAGAAAATTGAAGAAACATAATCTTATGTATAAGATGTTGAAAATGAGAGTGGACACCAAAACAAAGGTGATCTTTGGGGCAAACATGTTAGCGCTGAAGTCCGATCCTTTTTCCCGCTCCCGCCTCCCAATCTCCCGCTCCCGCTTCCCGCTCCCGTTTTCGCAAATCAGCGCCACCCTCTGTCGTGATACATGTTCCCGCTCGCTCCCGCTCCTCACGTTTCGCGAATCGGCGCCAGCGATTCTCTGTCGCGAAGCCAAGATTCGCTTTGTATCGTTCAAACTCTCCCGCGCCCGGTTTCGCAATAAAAAGACTTCAGACGGTTCTCCTTGAAGTTTAGAAGTCACGACACAGTTCTTCTTCGGACTTTCACGGGACAGTGGAAGGGGCTTCCTCAAGGTGTAGTTCCTTGCGGTGAAGGAAGAAGAAAGAAGAAGAAAGAAGAAGAAAGAAGAAAAAGAAGATTGTTCTTCCTTAACTTCTTGGTTGCTTGCGGCAGAGAAGAAATTGGATTTATTTCTCTTGTAAGTTTATCTTCTTCAGTGTATCTAGGTGTAGATTTTTTTTGGTGTATCTCGGTGTAGAGAGAGAAGAAAAGAGAGAGAAGAAGTGAGAGCAACGAAGTGAGAGATTCTTCTTGTAAGTCCGACTGGTGTAAATTCCTCAAGTAGTAAAATCCTTGCAACTCCGTGGACGTAGACAATTTGTCGAACCATGTAAATTTGTGTGTTCTTTTATGGTGTAATTTTTCTCGTTCTATTTTTTCGGTTCGTCGATCGTTCTTCTGTTTGATTTATATATATGCCACATTAACTGGTGGTATATCTTGCAACAACTGATATCAGAGCTTTGTTCGGATCTGAGGAAGAATAATGACTGCAGATGAAGTGAAGATTTTAAGAATTGAGAAATTTGATGGCACATATTTTAATTATTGGGGAATACAGATAGATGACTACTTCTATGGGAAGAAACTTCATCTTCCATTATTGGAAAAAAGACCTGAAAGAATGGATGAGGCTGAATAGAATTTGTTAGATCGACAAGTTCTAAGGGTTATTCGATTGACCATATCGAGGTCTGTTGCACACAGCGTCGTCAAGGAGAGGACGACTGCAGATCTCATGACAGCCTTATTAGGTATATATGAAAAGTCATCGGCTATCGGCGAAAAATAAGGTGTACTTGATGAAGAAGTTATTTAATTTGAAGATGGCTGAAGGTATTTCTGTTGCTCAACACCTGAATGATTTCAATACTATCACAAATCAATTGTCATCTGTTGAAATTGATTTTGATGATGAGATATGTGCGTTGATAGTGTTGGCATCATTGTCAAATCAAATAGTTGAGAAGCCATGAGGATGTCAGTTAGCAGTTCTACAGGTAAATCTAAATCGAAATGCGATGATATTCATGATTTAATTTTAGTTGAGGAGATTCGCAGAAAAGATTATGGCGAGATCTCAGGGACGAGTTCGACACTGAATGTTGATTTCAGAGGGAGAAGGCAGGACAAAAACTCAAATAAAGGGAGATCAAAATCAAAGTCTGGTCAGGAGGCAATCTGCTGGAATTATGACAAGGTTGGCCACATAAAGAGGAACTGCAATAATCCCAAAAAGATGGAGAATGATAGCGCAAATGTGGGATCTGAAGAAGTACGAGATGCACTATTGCTGGCAGTTCATAGTTTTGTTGATGATACAAGTGAAGAGAATAGTGAGTTCGAGGCACCATTTCCTATTGTTCCACAGACAGATTGTGGAGAACAACAGGGCAATGAAGAAATCTTGCAGGATGAAAGTTCGAGCAAGTGGGAGCTGGCAGAACTTCCACCAGCGAAGAAGGCATTACACAACAAGTGGGTGTACCAGATGAAAACTGAGCATGATGGCACTAAGAGATACAAGGCTAGACTTGTTGGAAAAGGCTTTCAACGGAGGCAGGATATTGTCCATGCAATGAGAGTTGTAAGCAGAGACAAGAGTAATTCAAGAAATAGCTTGGAGGTGCAAAGCTATGTTGACCCTGTTGATATCTTGACTAAAGGTGTTACTCTTGAGAACCTGAAGTTGTGCGTAGCTTCAATTGGTCTTCTGGAGTGAAGACAGGGCTTTGAATTGCAGAGGTGAAGGATTCAAGGTGGAGGATTCAAGGTGGAGGATTTATGGTGGAGGATTCATGTTTGAAGAAAATGACAACACTGTCAGTGGAGGATTCAGTTCGAGGAAGAAGACGTTGAAGCATGTGTATCGGTCTCCAAGTGGGAGATTGTTAGCGCTGGAGTCCGATCATTTTCTCGCTCCCGCCTCCCGATCTCCCGCTCCCGTTTTCGCGAATCGGCGTCACCCTCTGCCACAATACTTGTTCCCGCTCGCTCCCGCTGCTTATGTTTCGTGAATCGGCGCCAGCAATTCTCTGTCGCGAAGCGAAGCTTCACTTCGTCCCGTTCAACCGCTCTCGCGCCCGGTTTCGAGATAAAAAGACTTCGGACGGCTCTCCTTGAAGTTAGAAGTCACGATACAGTTCTTCTTCAGACTTTCACGGGAAAGTGGAAGGGGCTTCCTCAAAGTGTAGTTCCTTGCGGTGAAGGAAGAAGAAAGAAGAAGAAAATTGTTCTCCCTTGACTTCTTCTTGGTGGCTTATGACAAAAGAGAAATTGAGTTTATTTCTCTTGTAAGTTTATCTTCTTCGGTGTATCTCGATGTAGAGTTTCTTCGGTATATCTCGGTGTAGAAAGAAAAGAAAAAAGAGAGAAGAAGAGAGAGCAACAAAGTGAGAAATTCCTCTTTTAAGTCGAGGTGATCGACTGATGTAAATTTCTCAAGTAGTAAAATCCTCTGCAACTCCGTGAATGAAGGCAATTTGTCGAACCACGTAAATCTGTGTGTTCTTTTCTGGTGTGATTTTTTTCGTTCTATTTTTTCGCTTCGTCGATCGTTCTTTTGTTTGATTTATATATATACCACATCAAATGGTGGTATAGTTCACAACAAAACACTACTCAAATCTCAACATTGGAGCCAATCAAACCGTTGCAGTGATGCATCTCAGAGGTGTGACAAATCTGACCACTCAGACAAATTATTGTATCTGGAATCCTAATTCAGTTTTGCATCAGGATTCCAATCAAAGTCTATCACATGTACAATTAAGTCAACCCATGTATTAAATTGGGGGTCTGTCTGTACACGTGGCAGGGCCTGATTGAAGTTCTGATGCAAAACTGCATCAGTACTCCTGATGCAATAATTTCTCGGCCACATGAGAGAATATTATCCATAGTAAAATAGTGGAAAACATTTAAAACGAATGGAAGGGTCTATGAATGTTGCACGCAAATAGATTTATGATGCATTTGGTCATTAGTGCTTATTTGTTTTTTAGTATGGTTATTCCTAAGGAACCTTGGATCTTAAACCAAAAAATTACTTTCATTCAACTCCAAGGGGTTAATGTCAAATTATTCAATAGGAGATCAAGAGTTGGTTCATCTTTCTGATAATGAACTCTTAAATGTTATGGGGGATTGGCAATGTATAAGTCATGACTAACAACAAGATTACAAGGAAATTTCATAATGTGAAACATTTTCATGACTTGAAAAAAAACAGTCTCAATTACACAGTTATGTGAAGAAGATAACATATCAATATTTTTAACCTATTCTTGGAAGATAACTATTAGTGTAATATTGATAATGTGTGAAAGCAAGGATAGTATTATGCATATGACATCAAACACAAGAAAGTGGAAGACAACATAAAATATAGAGTTGGCGATTCTAGAGATGTTGGGATTAAGTTTCAACAAAATGGAAGCTTCCAAATGATCTGATAGCTTCGCAAGAAAATATTATTTTAAGATGAAAGAATAGCAAGTTAACATGAAAAAGATTGTAACAAGTTGCCATTGATGGATTAAGGTAAAATGTATCCTTCAAGGTTAATTTAAAGGGGAAAAACCACAAATTGATTCTTTCTCCCTAGACTGGCATTAAAATTGATCTTCAAGCAAGAGATTGTTAAGTTGATGTAGAGAATAATATTCTTCATATATTCCTTATATCTCTAATAATTATTTTCCTTTTTTAGAAGCTTAAATCTGATATATTTCTTTATTAATTCACATGTCATTTATTGCAATACTATGCAATGATAATAGATACAAATGTGTTTCCAATATTATCTATCACACAACCCTCTCCCCATCTATAAATTGCTTGGAATTTGGTCATAGAAGGGTATATCTCTCAGCTTGAGTCCAGAACCAACAACAATAAACTTGCATATGAAAAACGAGAAAAGTCCAGCGAGAATCTTGCCACCATCAGAGCAGGGGATCCAATATATTAGTAGGCTCTGATGATAGGAGTTTATGTAAGAGGTCAATGTAGCTCAAACAGTGTAGCTTATTATTTAATTGTTAGGCGCAATTTACTATTTAAGGAAACAAATTAAAAAGTAAAATTTGCACTTCGATGAAAAGATAAGAGCATAAGATAAGTAGTTCAAAAGAAAATTAACCAATATGTTGCAATGTGTAAGATCTGTGAGATAAAAGAGTACAGAAAAAATGAGGTCAAAGACTACAATAAAAGAGATGATGATATGTAAATGACATGAAGTTTTTTTGTCATAAAGCCTCAGACAAGAAAACTTCAAATAGATGAAAAAAAGTCTTCACTCCATTCCTTTTGAAAGCACAATATGTTGAATTAGGCTATCAAAATTTAAGAAAGCTGAAGCTTTAGCTTCCCGTGCGTTAAAGCGCATCATGAAACATATGCTTCAGTTCAGAAAACTTACACTTTAATAACATAAACAAGTGCATGCTTTAGAACATTTTTAAACAGCTTTGCTTCAACATCTGGGTAAGTTTCTTGATGTTCATAAACCCTTCAAAACACACGCTTTTGTTGAAAGAAAACTTCAGAACAGACTTTAGAGCATTTCAATAAACAATTTGAGCCCTCTTAAGTGACAAGTAACCATCTTGGTCAGTTTCCAAGAACATGAATCTTTGCATGCTTATCTTTTTTATATTTTACATTAGATTTATTGAATCTTCATTAAAAATTTATAAAATTGACTAATTTTTTATATGCAAAAAATGTGGTAGGATATTGCACAGTTGAATATAAGTAAAAAAATAACAAATTTTATGCATATGGCACCCAAAACTTGACTTTCTATCAATCTAACACTCAAAACACAAAAAATAAAATACCCACGTATTTACATGGGCCAAGTTCAATTCAATGTAAATTAATACAGCAATAATAACAACAACAAAAAGGCTTTATCCCACTAAGTGGGGTCGGCTACAAGAATCATTTTTCTCCATTGTGTCCAATTGAGAGTCATATTTTCATTTAATTCTAATAAATCTAATAAATTCATTTAATTCTAATAAATTAAGATCATTATTTATACAACAAGCTCAAGTCGTTTTAGATCTATCTCTAATTTTATTAAGACAAGTTGAATCTATAACATCTTCTCTCCAAACAGTATCATCACATGGTCTACATTTAATGTAATCAAACCATCTAAGACAACTCTCTCTAATCTTGTCTGCCACTGGAGCTACACCAACCCTTTCACGAATATATTCGTTTTGCATGTTGTTTTTAAGTGTAAAGCCACTCATCTACCTAAGCATATTCTCATCTCAACCGCACTTAACTTATTTTTATGCTTCTCTTTGATTGGCCAAGAGTTTGCACCAAAAAGCATTGCAGGTCTCACCACTACCACAACAACAAAAACAACAAGCCTTTATTCCACTAAGTGGAGTCGGCTGCATGATTTTTTTTCTCTATTGTGTCCTATCGAGTGTATTCATTTAAGTTTAACAGATTAAGATCATTTTTATACAATATGCCCAAGTCTTTTTAGGTCTACATATGTCTTTCTTAACATAAGTTGAATCTAAAACATCTACTCTGCTAATCGGATCATCAAATGGTCGACGTCATTTAATATGACGAAACCATCTAAGATGACTCTCTTTAATCTTGTCTGCAACTGGAGCTACACCAACGCTTTCACAGATAGATTCATTTTGCATTTTGTCTCTAAGTATCAAGCCACTCATCCACCTAAGTATTTTCATCTTAGCAACACTAACTTTGTTTTATACAAGTCTCGCCACCATTTTATAATTTTCTTTTTGAGTCTGAGCGGTACTTTTCTATCACACAATAGGCCCAATGCATTCTTTCGCTTCAACCATTCAACTTGAATTCTACTAATAACATCCCCCCATCTATATCACTCTCTCTTTGAACAAAAAACCTGAGAAATCTAAAACGTTCACTCCTTTTAATAATTTGACCACTCAT
This sequence comes from Phalaenopsis equestris, assembly GCF_001263595.1. NCBI lineage: Eukaryota > Viridiplantae > Streptophyta > Magnoliopsida > Asparagales > Orchidaceae > Phalaenopsis > Phalaenopsis equestris. Next base: position 2,869,032 of record NW_018164951.1, on the reverse strand, counting down.
TGTTACAACTCTGTCACTAATTCTACTACTACTAAAATCACATTACATGTATTCAGTTTTGGATCTACTCACAAAAGTCCTTTAGACTCTAAAGTTGACCACCATATTCAAATTTTTCCTGAACCATTTCTCTAATCTTATCAACAAAAAAAATATTATCAGCAAAAAACATACACCAAGATGCATCCTCCTATAAATGTCCAATAAGAGCATCCATAACTAAAGGAAAAAGATATGGGCTTCAAGTCAATCCCAAATGTAATTCAACTAAAATAGAAAAATACTTGATCAATTCTCCTTCTGTTTGAACAAAAGTAATAGCTCTAATATACATATCTTGAATGGCTTGAATATGTCATATCAACACATTTCTTTTATAAAAGACTCCAAAAGAACTTCTCTTGGAATCTTATCATAAGTTTTTTTCTAAATCAGCAAAAAACATATGTTGATTCTCCTTACTCTCTCTGTGTTCTACATCAAAACTCTCAATAAATGTATAGCTTCCATGGTAGCCTTGCATGACATAAATCCAAATTGAAATTGAGAAATTTGGGTATCACGTCTTAACATATATTCAATCACTCTCTCCCATAACTTTCTTGTATTGCACATTAATTTAATTCCTCTATAATTTGCACACTTCTGTGCATTATTCTTAAAAATATTGATCAAAATACTCTTCCTCCATGGCATTTTTTAGTTTTTAAAGTAATATTTAAAAATTTCGTAAGTCGAGAAATTATAAAATCTCTTAAACATTCTTACATTTTATTGGGATATCATCAGGTCCTACTGACTTTTCACCCTTCATTTTCTTTAAAATCTTCTTTTTTACTAATATGACGGTAATAATAAAAAATTTTATTATAATTAAAAGTATGAGTTGACGATTTGCAACTCTGAGAATTGGATAGTTGAAATATAAATTATAGTAGTTGGTTGTTAGCTTTATAAACAACCAAATTTAATTTTTGCAGAAGATATTAGCCCAAAAAATTTTGCCTAAAAATTTACGAGGAATTTGCATACATACAACTCAATTCTAATGCATTTACATATCTAACACATAAAATTCAATTATTAAACTTATGTCACACAAATCATTCATATCATATTAAAAATGTCACCATTGTAACATTTAAAAAATGAAATGCACCTTTTTTATTCATAGGTGATGTTGCACGAATGTGAAAATTGAAGTTTAGGTGTTAGATACAAAAAATACAAATGAATTGAGTAGTATGTATGGAACTCTTCCTTCCAGATAACACTAAATTGTTAACTAGAATAAAAATAAACCGAACACACTACATTTCATAAACAGACTGTAAAGTTTTCCGAAAATCACAGTTATCTGCACAACACTGTCGCATAAATAACATTAAAGCAAACATCCCATTAGATTAATTGATACAAGAGTAAAATTTAATTTAAAAAACAGCCAGAACATAGATGAGACATGATCTAAACCCGCTATAAAGTAAAACAGATTTCAACACGATCTTAGTTTTAAAAAAACCATTTTTCCTGCTTCCATCCACGAATAAATACTCCATTTTCTTATAAGATTACTTCAAAAGAAAAGAACGCGGAAATAAGCACTCACCGATCGAGGGTCGGGGCCGGAGTCTATATTGCTCCGGATCGTATATGGTTTTCTACGTCCCTCCATCTTCTTCGATTTGGAAGAGAACGACGAGTGAAAAAGGAAGAGAAGAGTAGAGCGGGAGACGAAGAGTTTCGTGAAGGAAGTAGAAGGAAAAGTGGAGTTTAGGGCTCGAAGCATCGGCTGATGTAGAAATCATGGATGAGGAGAATAAAAGACGCGGCTTTTCTAAAAGAAAGGGGATGTTAAAAGATGCGGCTTTCCTAAGCAATGAACTTCTCGATAACTGAATTGGGCGAAATGAATTCCCTTCAAAAAAGCTATGGTAATGGGGTTGATCGCCTCGGTTAGTTGAAAAAGAGGATTAGGTTATTTAGGTCCACCTAGGAACCACGGAATTTTTAGGAATATTTATATACATGTCACCCAATTCTTATGTATTTACACAATTAGCATCAAGATTTTGATTTATTTATATAATTATACAAGTCATCTTCTTAGGCATAAAAAGGTGGTATATTTTTTTAGATGATATGAAATATTTAAATGATATAATATATAATGTTTTAAAAAAATGTAGATGATATTTTAATTTTTAAAATCATTTTTGGTATTAATTTGTTTAAAATAAAATAATTATAAAAAATTAGATGTTTAAAATGTTATTAGATAGGGCTTTACAATAACTATTTAAATGGTAAATTTAAAAAAAAAAATTATAAAAAAATTGAATATTAAAAATGATTGATTAAAAAAATTGGAAAAGTGATAAAATCATCATTCTCGAGCACATTCTATCTTTTATTTTAATTAATTTAGATCTAATATATTATTATTATTATCATCCTCTTATTTTATTTTTTAGATTATTTATTTATTTATTTACTACTATAAATAAGTACTTTTAAAAATTTAACAAAATGTTATTATTTTAATATTGTTTTATTATTACAATTTACCCTTTTAGTGTTAAGAGATTTTGTGTATTTTTTTCATTTTAATTTGGGAAATTGACGCAATAGAGCAATATTTGATTGAGGAAAATAGTGAATACCCAAGAAGAATCTACTCTATTATTGGTGGCAATCCCTAGAGTGACTAGGGGTAAATTTGAGATTTTGGATACCGTAGCAATTCTTAAGCCTTTAGTTCCATGTGTAGTTAAGGCTTCTAAATTAGAACTTAAGATTCTCCCCAAGCTTCTAAAGTTTGCAATTTTAGGAGAATTTTTACTTTGCCCATAATTATTTCTGCTAAATTAAATGATGTACAAGAAACAATGTTAATGAACTAACCCTTTTTTATGTGTGCATAAAATTTTGAAAAAAAAGAAACGTGAGCCAATGTTCGATCGATCCTCAAAGGAGATTTAACCAAATGATAAAGGAAGTGGTGAAGAAGGAGATTTTGAAATGATTGGATGTGGGAATTATCTATCTCATATCTAATAGTGCATGGGAAAGTCTTATCTGTAGTATTCCCAAGAAAGGAAAAGTGATTGTAGTGGAGAATGAAAAGAAAGAACTTATATTCACTAAAAATGTCACTAAATGAAGGATTTCTATTGACTATAGGAAGTTGATCAATTATTAGATTGATTCCAGGACATTCTTATTTTTGCTTCTCGGGATATCCAGGTTACCACCAAACTTCTATAAATCAGAAGACCAGGGCTGAACTACTTTCACTAGTCTCTCTGGAACATTTGCTTTGGACTATATAACACCCCTACCACTTTCCAAATATTTATGACACGCGCGCGCTCGCACACACACACACATAGAAATATATATATATATATA
>NW_018164951.1:2846862-2865586 GCF_001263595.1 Phalaenopsis equestris | reverse complement strand
TATATATATATATATTATAGAGAAGGGGATTGAGGTTTTCATAAATGATTTTTTCGGATTTGGACGCAATCCCTAGAGTGACTAGTGATAAATTTGAGATTTTAGCTACCGTAGCAATTCTTAAGCCTTTAGTTCCATGTATAGTTGAGGCTTCTAAATTAAAACTTAAGATCCTCCCCCTAAAGTATGTGATTTTAAGAGAATTTTTAACTTCACCCATAATTATTTCCGTTAAACTAAGTGATGTACAAGAAACAAAGTTAATGAACCAAACGTTCCTTATTAGATAATAAAATTTTGATAGAAGATAATTGTGAGTAAAAAGTTGATCCTCAAAGGAGATTTAACCCAATGATGAAGAAAGTAGTGAAGAAGGAGATTATGAGATGGATGGATGAAGGAATTATATATATCATATCTGACAGTGTATGGATAAGCCCTATCTGTCGTATTCCCATGAAAGGAGAAGTGATTACAGTGGAGAATGAAAAGAAAGAACTTATATCCACTTAAAATGTCATTGAATGAAGGATTCGTATTGACTATAGGAAGTTGATCAAATATTAGATAGATTGGCAGGACATTCTTATTTTTGCTTTTTAAGATATTCAAAGGAGATTTCTACATTGATCAACACCAATGCCAATATCACTATCAGGTGCAAGTCATTGAGGCTTTAATAGTGATAATCAAACCATACACAGTAGGGCCATAATGATATTCAGCATCCCAATGTGACAACTTTTTATTTTTATGGAGATACTGTTGAGATGATGGAGGAAGATGATGATGATGATGACAATGCAGAGGGCAGAGATGCTTGATTTTTAAGACGATACGATTTTAGTTATGTTACTGTTTTTTTTCTTTTTATTATTTTGATTGAACCTTTATGTTGTTTAACTCTGTGGATCCTTGTATTGGACTTGGATTTTTGGCATTTTAGTTGGTTGTGTTGAGACTCTGACATGTGTATAAATTATGTTTATTTTGTACTTTATTTATCCCATTTTGTATGTTTTAAATTAGGCTTTGAGAAATGTTTTGGTGTTGTGTTGCAGGATTTAGGGAAGGAGATCGAACACTGCTTGAAACATTTCTAATTGGAGCAAAGTAGTGTTGTGGCGCCTAAGCAAAGTAGTATCGTGGCACCTAGTAGGAAGGGCCGCCTGGACCCTAGGGTCGACACGTAAAGCGTAAAGTCGATGAGTAGAAACCCGCACAATGACATACCATTCTTTCGAAGAAAGTGCCGTCGGACCCAGAGGGTTATTGACTTTTCAAAATAGGATTATTGACTTTTTAAAATCATAGAACTTTGCACCTTTATACTAGATTCAAAACATTAAACAATAACTATTCCTGACTTTGGGGAGTTTGCTCTTTCCTCGTGGGAACGACCCAAGAACTCCATTTCATATATTACTTGAACGACATGTTTACTTGCATGTATCATCGATGTGTTATAGCATTTTGGTTTGTATCAAACCAAGCGCTAACTGATAGTTAAGCTTCAACATGAACCCACGAGTTAGCCACCGGACGATAAAAGCCATGGGAAATACCTTCCTTCCTTATAATACTAACAAGCTAAAAAGCAACACTCTTTTGATAATCAGTAAATTGCTCGTTTATTTTTAACTGACAAATTTTCTTATATTTATTAAAGGTTTTTAACCGTCGAAAATAATATGAATTCCTCTAATGATTGCATTAGTCATCAATCAATTAGAAAAATTAGTCATCAAGCAACAAGCGGTAGTCCGCTCTCAACTTGAGCGAAAACGTCGTCGCATTTAGATAGAGATTTGTATATTCATAATAAATACGAGATATGTGCCACCGTCCCATTCACAAAATTTAATATTTTGAGTTTTATTTTTTCAAAATTTAAATAATATAACTGTTTATTAAGAGAAACTTCTATGAAAATAAATTGACATATATTTATAACACCTTAGTTATTGAGTTCATGCCTATTTGCCATCTTCTTTCCCAATATAATCCTATTATTGATATCTGATGAATTTTATTAGCATCCAACCTTTTAGCATTTGTCGGCAGTGCTTCATGTTGTTTCAACATGTGTTGATTTAAATGAAGTAATGCGTCAGGTATTTAATGTGGAGATAGGTTTTTTGCATGGCTATTGATGCATATGTTCAATCCTCTGAATAATTTTGAACTCAATAATGGCTTTCCTACTTAAAAGGTGGAAGGCAAAAATAAATATCTTAAGAAGCCCAAACCAAAACGCTTCCTTTGAAATTCTACCAATAAGTACTGTTTGCATTCTAAATTTATAAGTATTTGTTGTAACATAGTTCTTGAAGCTGTTGTCATTGAATCCTTCTGTTATATTTTTTGCCACATTTAGAAGTATCACCTTGATCTTACAGTGCTTGTTGGAGATGGTTTAAAGCCCTAATTCTTTGGTGCTCAACCTTATAGCAATTTTCTATTAATAGAATGTGTTCTCTTGCACTTTTTTTAGCTTACGAGCTCTCATTTAAATGACATTTCAGTTAAAATTTTTTATTAATAATTTTTATTTATTGTGGATTTTTATTCATGAGTAAAAGTTCTTCATGTATCTAAACTTGTAGCTAGTTGTTGCAAAAAAACACCTTAGTTTATTCCTTGCATGTTAAGGAAGTACACAACTTGCTACATTAGCCCTTGCTAGGTAGCACAACAAAATGAGAGGAATACATCTTGAAGGCTATGTATGGCTTTCGAAAAGATGAATACGTAACTTTAAAAACTAGAATTTTGGTTTCAAAAGAACAACATATACTTTCTATAAAATGTCAGGCTCACTTGAAAACATAGCTTAAGGTATTCTTAATTAGTCTTCCTACAGTTGAGTCTGATTTGCCCCTGGCTTCCTGTGAGAGGACTGATATTTCCCATCTTCACAATTGCGGTCACAAAGTCGCTATAGAACCTTGAAGGATTCATGCTATAAGTGTTCACCAAAGAATCTGTAGATCCCCCATTAAAGAGTTGTTGGTCAAAATGCATCAATCCCTTTTTGTTCACCAAATTATTATAATAATTTTTATCGAATGTTGTGGGAGTCTGCAGATCAAGAGGAGAGAGATTGTTGTCTCCACCAGTGCTTGGACAATTGCTTTTCACAGAGGTTGCAAAGGAGGCGTCAATGTTAGTTTCGTTGTAGATACGAGTTCGAAATACAGTGCATCTTGCTTGACCAATTGTGTGAGCACCTATACACATAATGAATATTATGGTCAAGTGTAGCAGTTACAAAGCAATTATAGATAGTAAAATTGTTCTTTGAGTTTAGAAATAAGTTTATTATGTTTGTTAAGATTTTGAAGGCTTTCAAATACCAGAAAGGGCAACCATGTCATTTGTGGAGAGGCCTTTCTTGGAGAATGATGAAATTAGAGCACTGAGGTTTGAATTTGGGCTGGGAATGTCACTGTTGGCTTGGCTCAAGCTTGCTGTGGTTGAATCTCGTCTCCCAAGTTGCACTGTCCATGATGGCCCACCAAGCTGCAATATTTTTGAATACAAAGAAACTCTTAGGTATATATTTAAAAATTTTGTAGGAAATTGTATTTAAATATATAATTTTTTTTTTTATTTTTTATTTTAATAAAAATTTTTGTAAGGAATTTTTATTTTTTATTTTAACATATTTGAGATTGTCCTATTTAGTGAATAAATAAGTTGCATGCATACCACACAATGCTTATGCATTTACACATCTAACATGAATTTTTTTTCTGTTTAATTATGTTTTCGACGCTTTGGTGTCATAAAGATATACATCAGTAGTTGTATTTTATTTTTAAATTGTAATAGTTATGTTTTTGATGTTATATGCATGCAAATATGAAAGTTTTGATGTTAGATATATAAAAACGTAAGACTTCTGTGATATGCAGGTAAAAGCCCCAATAGATAAAAAGAAGTTCTACTTTATACATAACTAAAATATTATATTTTAATTGGCTAGAAAATTATTGAAATTAAACTTAATTAATTATTAAAAATGAATATTATAAAGTGCAGTCACACAAATATATTACTAGCTTGTGCTTGACACCCTCCTCCTCTAGAAGACTTTTGTTACATCTAATATCTCCAATTTCATAGTCTTCTACTTTATTTAATTTGTTAGCCGCGTGAAATATGCCTAACCACTACAAATGCGGCAAAGGCACTTGTTGGAATAACTTTAATTTGACTTAAGTGTTAAAGGTATTATCTTCAGCATGAGACTTTCACATATAATTTTACAAAAATAAATTATTTATTTACAAAATTCACCCTAACACTAAATAATATATTAGTAATAGATATTATCTTACCGCAACAACGGAGTCACGAGCCGCAACGGCTAAAAAATCAGCACATGAGACGGGCTGATTGCAGATAGCTTCAACCTGTTTCTTTATATTATCGACCACATCGAATCCCCTAATTGAGTTCTGATTTGGTCCCGCAGTCTTCTCTCCGGTAAACGAGGATGTGTCATCCAGCAAGACAGAGCCATCGCAACCCTGTTCATTTACCCCCATTTTATTAGTATAATTATCATATAAATCATCATTAGTTTAATAATGTTAATAAATTCAATGTTGTCAATATATTGATTATTTTTAATTTATTAGGTGAGCAGGTTAAACAATCCTGCATTATTAGAGAACAAGGAGAGCTATTCAAAGTAAGCTTAATTATTTAATATGTTATATTCCACTATACAGACTCTAAATAATATGATGATAATGCAAATAAAATATTTTCTTCGAATGAATATATTTATGAAAATGCGCAATTATATTAACATAAATTAATTAAGAGCTTAATGAATTAGTGATGAAATAGTTGATTAAAGCTGTACTTGGACGAAGCAGTCATGAAAATGAAGGCGGAGCAGCGACGCCCCCATACGTTTCTCATTAGCTACAGCGGATTGAACAGCAGCTTTAATGGTTGAGAGAGCGTTTGGGCAGGAAGTAGAGTAAAATGTTGGAGATAGCTGAGCTGAAGCTGCTGCTGATAATATTAACAGCAGAGCAATGAACAGAGAAGAAGAAGAGGTGGTTAGAGAGAAAGAGCAAGCCATTTGTATGTGGGTTTGAGAGAAAGTGAGAAAATGGAAGGTGGAAGCAGAAGTTGCTACTGAGTTTATGAGGAAGATGGCTCTCCCGGGGCGTGTATTTATAGTGCAGGCAGACAACGTGCTAAAGAATTAAAAGAGAACAAGTCAAAGATGTGAAAACACACTTAGGTCTGCGGCCGACATAATGGTGATATCTTACTATATATGCCACTGGTTCTAAAAATGTTATTTTGAAAAAAAACAATATTAAAATGAGGCATTATGATTTTCATGCTATATTTTATTTAAATGTTTTAAATAAATAAATTTGTAAATATTATAGATATCATCAGCATTTTTATATTGTAAATAAATTAGCAAGTAATTGTATGATTTAACTAATAGATTAAAATTATTATTCTAATGTGTGTGTGTGTGTGTATTTTTTTTTTTTTTTGAGATTAATTTTGGGGATTTTTATCACAAATGGTTAAAAATCAAAACTCTTCTGCCCTAAATTTTTTATTTTTTTATTGTATGTTATTTAGTTTTTCGTCGAGGTTGAGATTTTTGCAATGATATGCTAGCTCTTAACCAAGTTATATTAAGGGCCCGTTTGGGGCAGCTTATAAGTGCAGATGACGTTTTCAAAACGCCGCTGTACTGTTTAGTTCGTGCGTTTTGTCAGCTTATCCGAAATAGCGTTTGGGTTTTTACACTAAATGTAGACCGCGGGTCGAATCCTGCAGGCCTCCCATGAGCTGCGTTTCAGGATAAGCAGCTTATCATGAGACACACAAGCTACCCCAAACACAACCTAAGAGCTTGTTGAGTGCTTTTAGTTTGATTTGACTTGTTTTTAGTGATTTTTAAAAATTATCTTTAAGGATTTATTATATAATTAGAACTTTGGATTCTAAACCTTGCGGTTTTGTATCTTCCATGGTTAAATATTAATGTGATTTTATTATCCTTGTCAATGTGAAAAAGGGAAATATATTTACATACCACACAATTCTTATGTATTTACATATCTGAAATCTAAAGTTTGATATTTATACTTATAAAATTTTGATGTCATAAATTTATACATCAAAAGTCTTATTTTGTTTTTTTTAAGAAAATAACATTTACAAGCCATATATATGTGGTCACATTGACAAGATTAATATGAAAGATATGCCTTATAGTTATGTTGGATGTATTATTATTCAAACAATAATGGTCAATTATACGACTAAATTATATGCTTGTGAATTATATTTTGACATGAATTGTTTGATTGTGCATGTATATCAACAACTTACAAAATATTTAAATTTCAAGGTTGTATGACCCCAAAATGTAGCATAAAACTGAATATTATATATCAGTATTTTATTGCCTGCAAGAGAATCGATCCTGATTGAGAAGATTTATAGAGAGGAGACAGAGAAGAATATCTGGAAAAGGATTAATTCCCTTGCACATTGATATTACATTGGATCAGGTTATATAGAACCTGGCGTGACATACTTGTAATTTACATGCAAGGGTAAGATAGTATATATATATATATATATATATGTATATGTATATGTATATGTATATGTGTGTGTGTGTGTATATGTATATGTATATGTATATGTATCTACATATACATATACATATGTATGTAGATATGTGTATGTAGATTTACATATACATATGTATGTAGATATATGTATGTAGATATACATATACATATGCATTTAGATATATGTATGTAGATATACATATACATAGATGTATGTATGTATGTATGTATATGTATATGTATGCATATGTATATGTATGTATATGTATGTATATGTATGTATATGTATGTATATGTATGTATATGTATGTATATGTATGTATATGTATGTATATATATGTATATGTATATACATACACATATATACATATAGATATCTACATATATGTATACATATAGATATCTATATACATGTATACATATGTATATATAGATCTACATATATATATACATATACATATATATACAGATATATATACATATCTATATCTACATATATATAAATATCTATATACATATCTATATCTACATATATATATATATCATATATATATCTACTATATATATATATATATATATATATCGCAGAAGCTTTGAGAAGCCGCCGAATGATGTCCTAGACGAGTCCAGAGCGGACTCCGACAAAGTTGCAGATAAGTTCCTTTTACCCTCTCTCAAGTGAATAATCAGGATGACATTTTGAAAGCTTGCTTGTAAATAATTTGTGACAAGCAATAGAAAGAGATTCAGTAAGAATATCCTCTAGTTGATCTTCGGTCATTACATGGTAGAGATCGATGTGTTGTAGCTTAAGGTAATCATGAATAAAATGACAATCAAGCTTTATATGTTTAGTCCAGGCATAAAAGATTGGGTTATGCAGTAAGGTGATAGTTGACGTGTTGTCACTGTATAGCATTGTTGATTTTGGCATGATTTAAGATAGGTCGTGAAGGAGTCATCTAAGCTAAATAATTTCAACAGTTGTTGTAGCTAACACCCTGTGCTCTACCTCTGTTGATGATCATGCTATTTTTGGTTGCTTCTTAGAACTCCAAGAGATTAGATTATGACCAAAATAAACACAGTAGCCAGTGATAGATTTTTTTATCATCCAAATTACCATCTCAATCCGCATGAGCATATGCATACATTTCAAGTTTACCAGATTTAATAGGTAACCCATAAGTTAGTGTATCCTTAAATATTTGAGTAGCCTCTTTAGCATTTGAAAATGTTTGAGTATTTGGATTATCCATAAATTGGCTTAAAAGATTAATTATGAACGTAATATCGAGTCGGGTTACCATTAAGTATTGCAATTAACCAAGCAACTGTCTATAGTTGTGTGGATCAGATAATGGCAAGGGATTGTTATTAACGATATTGGGCTTTGTAGACAAAAATGTGAAAACATACTTGGAATCAAGCATGTTTGGATTTTTTAGTATCTCAGTTGTGTAATGTGTTTGATGCAAGAAATAATCATCATTTGTTTTGTTTATTTGTAATCTCAGAAAGAGAAAAGTTGATTGAGTCATTTAAATTAAATTGAATGCTAAGATTATTAAGTAATTGATTAATAATTTTTTTCATTATTTTCCGTCATAAAAATATCATCAACATATATGAGAAGGAAGATTCTATTATGCTCATGCTAATAAATAAGTAAAGAGTGATTTGCAGTACTTAATGTGAATTTTTGATTGAGAAGAAATGAAGAAAAAGTATGGTGCCATTTTCTTGGTGCTTGTTTCAGCCCATATATGGTTTTTTATAATTTGCATACGTAATTGGGATATTGATTATTAATAAACCCTAAGGCTTGAGACATTTATGTGGTATCTTCGAGTTTACCATGTAAAAAAGCGTTGGAAACGCCCAATTGATGAATATCTCAATTTTATTATAAGAAAATGTAAAATAATAAATACAATGAAAAAATATATAATAATCTAATGAAGCTAACCTAACTAAAGAAATTCTCAAGTGAGGAGGGGATAATAATAAGTGATTAAGTCATATACTCTTCTTACATAATTTAGTTCTTGTTATAAATCATTTACAGTCTAACACTCAAACAAATCAATGATCTAGTTTTCTCTATACATAAATGTATTACATTTTCTTGGGTTTTTTTGTGAAAAATATATAAAGAAATCTTCAAGTCTTACAACATTTGATTATGACTTGAAGTCAATGGTAATCACAAGCAAGCATATTTTCTTTTATCCTTGTTCAAATACAAGAAAGTATGATTTCAATTATTTTTCTTATATACAAGTTGGTATAATTTATTTTTTTATATGAAACACACTCTCATGTTGAGTAATTATCATTTATCAATAGAGGGGTGGGCCTAGTGTTAGGATGGTATTGACTTGTTAGTGGTGTTCACTATTTAGGGAACAAATTAACAAAAATTTTATATTGTTCAATAACATGAAAATTACTAGATTTCAATGTTCTATTATATATACCAAATAAGGAGAAAAATAGAGGGAATAAAAAATTATAAATTTTACCAAAAAAATAAACATGTCATCATTTACTTAGAAGGTTACTTGATGTTGAAGTGTTGGCCTCCTTGATTTTGAAGTGCTTGTCCTTGATGTTGATTAGTTTCTCCTGATTGTGTTATCTAGGTAATTATAATTTGTACTCCTAGGTGCCCATGGCTTTACTAATAATATGTTGAAGGTGTAAAAGAGAGTACATTGATTGGAGAAAGCTCAAAGCTTGTGATGGTACATATTTAAACATGAAAAGTTCAAATATTGTAAACTTGGTGTTAATTAACCTAGTGATAGATTAACACTAGTCAAGGTGGTTTTAAAAAGGTTATATAGTTTATATTGTGGACAATTGAGAGATATGAAAGGGGTTATGTGCTTCAATTTGTTGAGGGAATTTGAGGTATGGTGGCTATGTTTGTGGAGTAGTAATAACATGAAAACTAGTAAAGGGAGAAAGAGGGTAAGCTTTGATTGAACTTAAAAGAGGAAAAATATTGACAAACTAATGTATGAGTGTTTTGGATCCAACACTAAGCCTCTTCAAGTTCTTCAGTAGTAACCAATCATTTTTTGAAGAGTTTTAAAGAAGAAATATTGATTTTATAGAAAATTAATTGAAGTAAGAATATATGACTTGTTTTTTATTGGCCGAAAAATTTCACTTAAGATGTCACTTAAGATGCATTAAATAAATATTAGAAGATATCCATTACAAATGCCTTGGGCTATAAATGAACCAATGCACTTGATGAACAACATAACCTTCACTTGATTAATACTCGATCATGTTTGTTCAAATTAGAATTTTAAGCTAAGTATTAATATATATATGAAATCTCAGCTCTAGCTCGAGCTACCTATCAATACTTAGGTATGTTCCAGGTCTCGAAATTGCCAATTTGAACACCAGCATCATTCCATCATAATACTAGTACTTGCTTTGACTACACGAGGCACTTTCAACCAGCAAACCATCCACACCACACCTATGTATGATCACACACACCTAGCTGAATTTAATAGGGATGTCCTTACAAACTCATCACAATAAAAAAGTTTAATAGGTCAATTGCTATGTCTCACACTATTCAATCCTAATATCACATTTTTTTCCACATCTTCATTGGCACCATAAACTTAATTTAGGATGATCATCAACTTTTTTGCTTGCTCATCCTCCTAAAAGCTTTCTTTGATACATAATAAAGAGCGTGCCCTATAAATGCGGTTGATTTCTTTTTTCTTATTGGTATTTGTCAGTGTCAATGACTTGTTTTGGTTCATCCAACCTTTGAATGACATAGGCTTCACATATCTCACTCCATCTCTCATCTTAAAAGTAAATCTTATAATTATCTTTACTAATTTTAATTAATTTTTTTTATTTTTTGTTTTCAAGCGTTTAGCCCGTGAGTGAAAGTTAGAAGTCAACATTAGAAGCTAGAACAAGACACTGTAGAAACAGGCATATGCGCAAATATATAGACCTTAGATTTGGTTTTAAGGAAGTCGAATTGAAGAGTACAAAGAGGAGCCAAAGTCAATCTAATTATTTTATTGCCACAAACCTTGAGATTAACTAATGTTTATATTTTTATTCTCTTAAAAAATTTCAAAATATTTAACCCAACTCATTCTTCTAAAAATTTGAAGATATTTTTACTGAATTAATTTTTTTTTCCTCAAATTTAGATATTCTCCCATAAAAAATAGCTTAACTATTATATTATGAAGTAAAACTGAACTCATTATTTACTCTAACATTATTGTTTTCGCGTTAGATTGTGATCATTAATGATGATAATTTTTAGTAATTAGAAGAACATAAGAAATAAAGCCGAAAGCAGCCAAACAGAAGCAGGCCGATTGACTGAAAAACCTGCTCAATTAAGCCGAGAGGCAAGAGTAGACCTGGATGCATGCATGAAAGACAAATTACATGGAAATTAACATAATACGTCACCTCAAGTCAAATTAATTATAAAGCTGTTCACAAGTCAACAAACATAGGCCGCTTGATTTTCGGCATAATATAATAGGTATCCCATGCAAAATAGTCTTGGGGATTAGTTGGCTCTCCTTCGAATGAGACATTCTTTGACTTTATTTTTCTTTTTTCCATTTACATATCAAACATCTAAATATTCATATTTACGTGCATATCAGTAAAAATATGTAACATCATATCAAAAATATCACCATCTTTTAATGCATAGATTAAAGACATCCAAATGATATAAGTGTAAATATTCAATTTTGGATGTTAGATATGTAAATAAAAAAAAAGAGATAAATGGCATGCATGTAAGTTTCTATCTCTCTTTTTTTTTTATAGTCATTTAGTTTCTTACTAGCAGACAGTTCTTCAGTCAACACATTGCAAGTTGGATCTGACTAGGTATAGATAGGTTAACTAATTAGCATGAGATTAGGTAATTTGAATGTCGAGTGATGGGAGATGAAATGTGGTTTACTATTTTTTACTAGGATTTGTTTGATTGTGAAATGTCACTTTTGATCCTTTTCAAGCATTGTAACTTGTAAACTTAGTTTTCATTGTTTATTTAATATTAAATTAGTAAAATTAGTTGAATGTGTAGGTTTCGTTTGGTTTACCTTTCAACTAATCTCATTTAATATATATTGAGCCAAATTTCTTTGCTAAATTTTGCTATATATATATATATATAGAGAGAGAGAGAGAGAGAGAGAGAGAGAGAGAGAGAGAGAGAGGAAGTTAAATTAATATAAATACTTAATATTTAGATGTGTAATAGTTAATACAACATAATTGACACATAACCTTGGTTTTTTTTTTCTTAATTGCTCTAATAACTTGAAAATTTTAAATACATGATTGTGTATAAAAATAAGATTTGTGGCCCCTAGCTGCATGTCAATGGTTGATTTTTTGTTGAAAAAGTGCAAGGAGACTTACCTAATCTGATGGTCATGGATAAAGTTTAATTTTGCATACTTTTCTAACCAAAATGTCTTCATTAGAATATTGCTTTTATGTATAAATACTTCATAATTTTTATGTATTTGTTTATCTAGAACTAAATTTTAATATTTACTTATATTGTTATATAACATTTTAGGATCATTATCACATCAATATAAATGTATATATTGAATTCAGATTTGTATGTGAATCAAATCTAAGGAATAAAGTGTAAGCAAAAAGAGAAGAAAAATATTTTCAGAAGGGATTTGGGATCAAGAAAAATTATATATTATATTTAATTCCCTCTATTTATAATGATTGAACCTTCATGAAAAGACTTATTTAGATCTATCCTGTCTACTTTGTGATGACCTGAATGGTCTTTTGACTATTTGTACAGTATGAAATTGTTTATTTTATTCTATAAAAATTAATATTATTAGTGTTTTTGAGTGGTATTGATAAATGAGCCCATCATTTAAGTTTCATAACTTCCAAACACCATTATTCTTTTCTTAATTATGATTTGGATGCCGAAGAGTAGGAAATTAGACCAAGGAGGGCATGTGGGACAACCGGGAAGATTAGAGGTCATTTTATTATTATTATTATTATTATTATTATTATTATTTATTTCAGAGTTTTTATTTTATTTCTACCTAATGTGTTATATAGGAGCACACATCATAACTATAATCCACGGCTACCTAACCCTGTCATTATCCAATCCTTAAGTGCGAGTATATGGTTGTTCTCCTCAAATCTTTTTTTTAATTGTCAAAATTCAAAGTTAGTTATTGATTGGTCTGCATTTGACTAAGAGCATTGTATTATAATATTTAAATAAATATTCACTCTCTTCAAATCTTTTATTTAATTAATTGGCAAATATTCATTATCTTTAGGGCTCATTTGGGGCAGCTTATAAGTGGGCGGCATTTTTGAAAACGCTGCATAACCGTTTGGTTAACGCTTTTTTTAAAACGCTGTCTGTCGCGTTTGTGTTTTTTACACTAAACAAAAGCAGCAGGTCGACCTGCGGGCCGCATTTCAGGATAAGTTGTTTATCCTGAAACACACAAGGTGCCCCAAACAGACCCTAAGTCTAAACTGATAGCTATCCAGAGCGGATCAGATACAATGGGATAGTGAATCAAAGATAAACTGCGTTCTTGCTCGTGCATAGTAGCTAGTGGTGTAATTTTTTCATCCTGAGATCATAGGTTTAAATCGCACATATTACATTTGAGCCCACCTTTCCCGAAAATAATGAATGAAAATAAACTAACCTTTATACAATCAAGGAAATAAACTAATATTATTTGAAAAGAAGCAAAGATCATTTTATTATTATTACAAAAAGCAATACTTTTTTTTGTTGGCATTTGTACAGTGTTTAATTATCATAATACTTCTCCCAGCGATCATTAAAAAAATAATTAGCGGTGCAGTAACGCTAAAAGCAATTATTTTCGGATTAATTAGGGTTAGTTAAAATGTACTATCGACTTATTAATAAAGTGGCATGTGAAGAACACAAAGAGACGGCATTGAAATGAAAGACATTGAAAAATATATCATAATATCTTAAATTGCTAATAAGAGTAATTTAAATAAATTTGGTCATTGACTTCCTTACTCATTGTTAAAATATTAATACAAAAAGAGAGAAGATTAGTAGTGTTGCCTCATTTCAGGTACACTTATTACATGCGGTGATTGTACGTCCGAACGACAATTCAGATGGGCTGTGATACCGGACTGCATGATAAATTATAGGTGTTAGCTAGGTGCATAATTACATAGGAATTAAGTGATATGTATGCAAATCTTCCTATAAATTCTTAAAAAAGTCTTAACCAAAGCTGAAAAGCTGGGTTAATCTTTCATAAACTTCAGCTGATAAGCTGTATATCAGCCGGAATCAGCTCCAGTATTAACTTCTTAGTTACAGTCATACCAGATGGTGACTACACATGAGGCTCTACGTTATGTGCCGGTGCCAGATTCTTGACCCCATTAAATCATCCAGAAAAGGACCTTCGCTTTGCCAAACACATTGATTCTAAATTATTATTATATATGTTTTAATAAAATATGATTAAATATTGTAATATAAATTACTTTAAAAATTATGAGAATTTTTTTTGTTTTTTTTATTTTTAATTATATATTTTTAATTGTGCCGCTATTGGTGGCGCGACCACAAAAATTTGAGAGCAAGTCTGCCATAGTTTTCTAAAATTATAGTTCAAAATTTTAATCATACTATCTATTATCATATTTCCTTAAATAATATAAGTAATAAGAAAACTTAGCTATATGTATATATATATATATATAATAGAAAGCGGTAGATTTAAATCTCAAAAAGAAAACTAGACACCAAATAGTTAAAGAGCAAATTTACAGATGAGCTAAGGAGATGTAGGTATTATATCAAGCCTAATTTTATAACAAAAATGAAGATGAAGTATGAACAGAGGTAAAAGCTAAAAAAAGGGGACAGTAAATATGAGCTTGGAAGACTTTTAGCATGCACCAATATTCATGCCAATAGATACATATATAATGTACATAGTATCACCATTTTTTCCTTTTATGATAAGAGTTTAATGACAAATTGCTCTAAAATAATCATTAACTATTAAACAATATGGATATTTGAGTGTGATAACACACACACACACACACACACATAAATACATGCATGCATATATACATACATAAATGTTGAATAGAATCAGACATATTCCAACCTTAGAAGAAACTTATCTCCACAAATAAGCCATATAAAGAAGGATGAAATGCCACATTCAGAGCATACACTGAAAAGGTGACAAAATATGCTTTGGTTATTGATGAATGCATTAAAATAAACACTCATTACACCTTGAGTATTATATGAATAGTTTGATCCACTAATATTAGTAGTACTAGGTTTTTTTATAAAATGTTATGTACTTGCTTTTTATTTCAGAGATAAAATTCTTAGTTTATGTAGTCTTAAAGTCAACCCCTAAGAAAATACTCAAGTCCACTTAGGAATGTACTGGTTAACTTATTTCTTAGTGATTCAACTAGATTAAATAAGAAGTTTGCGAAGTGTTCTAGGTTAACTAGGAATATATTAGATCTATGCAAATGGTATCTTGAGTAAGTTTTAGAGGCACTAAAGTCATATTGCTTTTATTTGGGTAAATGAAGATTAGCTTAATCAAGAGACCGGGTTTGGCTCGACCACAAAGTTATGTAGTTCTTAATTTTGGGATAGGATTTGACCCATTAGATCATGGCATTCCTTTAATACTTATTTATTATGTTTTATTTTATAGGGTTTAGATTGACTCATCTAAGCCACTCATATAGATTTATGTAATATTTACACTAAGTGTCATAATTAGTTGTAAATAGAATAAGTTAGCATATAATAATCTTGGTTAGTTTAAGATAGCTAGACTAATTTTTGTAAGGTAAGAAAAAATACCAGACTCAAGTTTATAAGGATAGAATAAGTGATCATTGAGTTAACCAAGGTTGTAAACTTAATGGAACATGAATAAAAACCAAACCTAAGTGGAGTAACATTGATCCTAAGGTACACTTGACTTCACCAAGTAAAGAAGTTTGCAAGATCTGACTAAGCAGAGTTGACACTGTTTCATTATATTTGAGTTGGGAAATAATTATTGGATAGTGAACAAGGACACTCGTCCACGTACATAATGAGTGTACCAAAAGAAATTTTAATAATAGGATTATTTAATTAATAGAGCAACATTATCATAAGAATTATAAATTGCAAGTAAGGTTATAATTTAACATTATAATTGTTTTAACTTTATTGTTTAGCTTAAATTTTTAGCCTAAAATTTGACGGAATTTTCTAGTTTGTCCTTCAAACTTATTGAACTGGATGAATTTTGGGATCAATCTTTAAACTTTTTGAGACTTTTCTTAATCTTAACTTTTGAGTAAAAAAATAAAAAAAAAATAATTGTAAAATCCTTTGACTTACTAGACCTTAAAAATTTGTATTTCTTTAACCAATATTCATGTTTAATCAACTCACCATTAAAATTTGTTGAATAAAATGACTAACTTGATTAGTAGTTTTGTGAGTTAGTAAAAAAACATTTTATTTAATTTTATTTTTCAATTTTTTGAAACTTGTGTTTATGAGCTTAAAATCTTATTGTTTTGACTATTTGGTTTGTTGAACTACAGCTTAGCCTTTAAAATTAAATCATGAGAAATAGAAGTACGAAAAAAAATATTAATTAGCTTATATTTTTACAAGATTCATGCATCAGTTTTAATAATCTTGACCTAGTTGAAAGACAAGCTAGAATAATAAGCACATGCATTTTATAAAAAGGTATACTTTGTTGAGTTTTGATAACCATAACTTAATTAAAGAATTAATTAGGCACAATGGTATTTTAAAATATCAAAAACCTAATTTAGATTTATTTAATATTACACAAATATAATGATATGTTAGGATTGTAAATGAGTGTATCAAACACAGTACTCTCCCAAGATAATTAAATTCTTGCATAAATATGACTTATTTAACAATAATATTATCTTTTAAGATGATGTCTACTGAAATAGCTATCAAGACACGCCTTCATATACTTTTATATTTTAAAGCTCAAGGAACTTTTCCAAAAAACATTAAAAGTTGCTAGTTTTTTGTTATGTATTGTAATAATGCATATATTACCAATATTAATCTTCAATTGTAAATGTGCAAGATGATCATATCTTTAAAACATCTAAGCTTAATAAAGCATATATATTTTTTATGCTTGAAGTTAGATCTTATTAGGATTATTAAGTTTCTTAAATCATATATGAGTGTTAAAGTCATTAGTCAATTCATAACTGAGGTTTTATGTGATGAAACATGGTCAAGCTCCAAAAGAAGGACAACCTTATTTCCAAGTATTTTGCTTTTGGAGTAGATTATGTTGGCATATGATATGTAGTCCTAACACTTAAGATGCTTTTATAAGCTTTTCAAGTTATTTCTTTTTAATTTATAGATAATAATTGTTTCTTATGACCAACTAAAGTCTTATTTAAGGCTTCAATAAGACCACTCCATGAGTAATATACGGTTCACTATCATTAGTCAAAATGATTCAAAAAAAAAAAAAATTATGCTCATAAAAGTTGTTGAAATATCACATATAATCCTTTTGTGTATGCCAAAGCGATATAATGTGGTCCTCAAAGAAGTACACCTTAACCTTTTTAAGTGTTATATTTAGCCAACTTGTAAAAATAAGTGGTGGCTAAAATAATGAATTTATGACTATTTAATGAGGGAGGGTCTATAAGACCAATTATTTATGTCCTCCAACCTTAAAAGGAACTTAATTCTATAGCAGAACAAAACCAATTTGGAGGTTGGTGTATGATCGTGATCCATTCTACAATGGTACATGTGTCATCCATATAAGTATAAATGTCAATAAAGTAGCATACAAATTATGAGTCCATGTATCGACTCCATAGAGAGCAAGTTAGTTTTCAAAATATGATCTTCTAGTTTATTAATCCTAAGTTTAGTTTAAAGTTTAAAAAATTTATGAAGCTTTAAAAGTGTCTAAATCCTAATTTTAAATTGAAACCAAAGTTAGAGTGAAGAGTATTCTAATAGCTATGAGATTCTCCACTGAATTGGTTCAATGAAATCCAAATTCTTTCAAATGATTTTTCTATTGTAGTAGTTAATTATACCTTATTACTTCTTATTCTTTTCCAAGACATTGTCATTAAGTTTTTCTAACCCTGCAAGAATTCACAGAAACTGACATTACTCACAAAATTTGCAAGAATATTGGTACTGGCAATATTCATAATCCACTGTACTCCCATATAATTTGAATCTAATTGTGCTTCTAATCTTCTTCCGTCTGTCCTAAACTACAAATAGTTTTAACTATTCAAACAGCCAGTTTGAATGTAAATTAAGTTTATAAGGCTAAAGCAATGATTTCATGAATAAAAAGCTTCAAAAATTAAAAATTAAAATACGGATTCTTTTTCATCATAGATAGATAGATAGCAGCTGTGGTTCTTTACAACTGGAATCCATTAACTATCATTACTGATAAAAACCTTGGGGAAGTTTCCATAACGGGGTTTAAGAAGCACGAATGAGGGTGCATAGGACACATGCAAGCACGAAATCAACAAAGCAAATATTAAAGTGAAAGCCGGTCGCGTCGCCTACTCTAATTGACCGTTCCCTGATTCCTTTTTCTCATTTCGTTCACACACAATTTTCAATATTCTCTTAAAATTAACAATAAAAATTCCACAAAAAAGCTTGAATAGCTTTATCAATTTTGGCACTCCATCGAACCCAAGTCATTCACCAAACGAGACTGATTTATTCTATATACACTTAAGATTAGATAGGGACGCTGGAGTAGGTATGCTGAGGCTTATATATATACATATATGTATAAAAGAATGCTGATACGAGCCCACAATCATCCTCATTTGTCTAACCACTCGATCCCGTGCTGCAAGACAGTACACTCAAGCGGGCTCGAACCCATGGCCCCTGGGACTTAGAATTGACTTTGAAGATGACAAACATCTTTTTATAT
>NW_018164951.1:2844070-2846800 GCF_001263595.1 Phalaenopsis equestris | reverse complement strand
TATATATATATATAGTACAGTGTCGTTTTTTTTGGGTGTATGTATACAACTATCTTTATCAGGATTAGCTGTATCCGAATTATTTGTCAACTTGAAATGTTTTTTTAATTATTTTTTTTACTCTAATTAGGTGCCTGTTAAATTTAATATTCTCAAGTCTTTTGAAATAAATTCCATCCTGTAATTAGTTGGAGATTATTCTTTTTTCCTTCTTAATCCTCCACATTAATTAAAGTCATATAATTTAATCAATGCGTGTATTTTTAAATACTATGTTGCACATGACCAAATTAAACCTACAAATTCTATTTTCATTTAGCTGATCTTCAACGAATATCAAACCAATATTCATTCCAACTAATTTATTATTTTTAATTTCTATTATCACATTATGATGTTTTATCATGCTTAATCTAGGTATAGAGAAAGGGGGAAAATTTTAGATGTAAAATAAGTTTATTTTTTCAACATATAGTGCTTAGATTCATGGAATATTTTTTTACTTTATTAAAAATTTATTAATTTTAATTTTAATTTCTTTTGATTTATAAATTTTAATTGCAATTTAGTCTGGCCCTTCACTGTTTAACCACAAAGCTTTAGTTGTATGTCTTTTTTTTTTTTTTTTTTTAATATTCATACATAGGCTTTGTTTGAAGGAGCTTCGTCATTCGGCAAAGCACCTTCAGAAGTCACGTAACAGAACGGTCACGGTTCCATTGAAATAATTTGGGGATATGTCTGGATAAACTGTTTTATTTAACGAAATATAAATTTATGCGTCGGTGTCCACTCAATGGAACGGTCACTTTATTTTAATAATGTTCAATAATGATCAACTAGTATCATTGTTTAATTAATTGTGATTTATATTTCCTGTCAAATGGTATGGCAAATGCTTGACAAGGAATTTAAAGCATCTTAATAATTAAGTAGAGATATAACAACGGACTAATGCTAATTCAAATTAATCAAGTTCAGCTAAGCCTTTTACTGGACTTGACTTGTCTTATTAATGAAAAAGTTAAGTTGCCATTAGTGTAGATAAATTGAGAAAAATGATTGGTTGCATGTTGGTGTGAGACTAATCTTGAATTGGTAATTTGAATTGATTGCATAATTAGTGGCTTCATAATAGACATGAGTTAATTAGTGGAACAAATATAGAAGATATGATCATAGCATTAATTTTGAATTAAATATAGGAGATATGGCAATATCATTAATTTTGAATTTGAATCTTAAATTCAAATTCAAAATTCAAATATGTGTAATCAATTCAAATAGGCGCGAATTGATGACACTTAATTTTCTTGCCTTTATTATGTACGTTTCCTGTTTTGTTTCGGTATGTCTTAGTTAGTATAAAATTAGGTGTTGTGTTGCATTGTAAAACACCTAGACTTGTATTTTTTCACTCCTTCAAAATAATAAAAAGAGAATTCCCAAAAGTCCAATCTCATTTTTCGATTTGTCCTTTAGCGATCCAGTAAATTGGAACCAACATAATATTCATAGATTACATAGATTAAGATCTCCTACAAGCAATATTCATGTATAAACTGAAGTTTGAGTATCAGACATAAGATTTGTTTGGTATGCATGCAATTCCTCTCTTTTTTTTGGATTGGCAAACTCTGGATGCATGAAGTTATTAGAATTATATTATTATCATATTAAGTTATCATATGACAACTACTTATACTATTAATTCTTATAATAAATCTTGACCTTATTTATACTAATATCCTAGTTCAATTAAATAATAATTTGAGATTCTTATAGCTTCCAACTGTTTTTTTAGCGTCCTGGTTGAATAATTCCATCGATCTTATAAGGTCTTTACATGCTTGTCAAAAGTTGCCAAAGAACTGAAAAAGAATTCCTACTAGATATCCGAATTCATTTCATGTCAATAATTATCAATAAGATTTTTCAAATTATTTTCTTTAATATTTTTATTTTTTAATGAATTTTCAAATTAACCCACGCTTTTGGCTTAGTTTTGATACAGAGAGATTGTCATGTGGCCATACTTATTTCATATATTAATTACATGCAAAGATACATTGGAATCTCTTCAGCATTGACTGAAAATTCAGATTTTTTTTTCCTTCTATTAACAATGGATATTTTCAAGTTTGCATGGGACTGTGGTTCTTCATGGTTCGATGGGAAATAAGTAACTCATATTAAACTAATTTTAAGCTGAAATCTGATTCAGTCCATATTTGTAAACAAGTTTAGAAATAAAATGACGTGTGAATAATGTTAGTTCATGTTTGTTCTTTAATCAATTAGTCATTTCTTCAAATAAAACAACAACAACAAAAAATACTGTTCGTTCATAATTCTCATCAATTAATAGAGCGACCAAAAAGAAATTAATTTATGTATATCGAAAATATGCCTGTGCAAATCTTGAGATGACACGAAAATCAGGTAAGAAAGGTTCATGTTCGGTCATTCATCACGAAATCGTTGGAACCATGAAACTGATCAAAGGATACCAACAGACTGAGCCAACACCACGTTACCAGGCAATGCTATTTCAGCCAGCATCTATCTATAAAAAACAACATTTGATTGAAGACCATTCTATCAGTCGAAGTTTAATCAGTTAGCTAAGGGATTATCGGCCGACCGAATGAACACCAGGTGTCCCTTATGAATATGAAGCGTCATTAGAAGCAGTTACAGATGTGGAAAGACGCCAACGATGGTTACAAC
>NW_018164951.1:2826312-2840767 GCF_001263595.1 Phalaenopsis equestris | reverse complement strand
AAGGGAACAATGAGCTACGGGATTCAATACAAAAGAGGACAAGGAGCTGAAGAACTCATCGGTTTTACTGACAGTGATCTAGCCGGTGATATAGACGACAGGAAAAGCACTGGAGGGATGGTATTTTATCTCAACGGGAATCTAATCACTTGGCAATCTCAGAAGCAGCGAACCGTTGCTCTATCATCCTGTGAGGCAGAGTTCATGGCAGCCACTGCGGCATCATGCCAAGCATTGTGGCTGAGAAGCTTGTTGAGCGAGGTGACTGGAAACGAGCCAAAACCAGTAACTCTCTACGCCGACAACAAATCTGCAATAGCATTAATAAAGAACCCGGTGTTTCATGGACACAACAAGCACATCGACACTCGCTTCCACTTTATTCGCGAGTGTGTCGAGAATCGGCAGATCGTCGTGGAGTTCGTAAGCACCGGAGAACAACGTGCGGATATTCTTACCAAGGCTCTAGCAAGAGTTAAATTTGCGAAAATGCGAGAGCTACTTGGCGTAAACAACTTCGAACCAAATCAAGCTTACGGGGGAGATTGTGAGACTAATCTTGAATTGGTAATTTGAATTGATTGCATAATTAGTGGCTTCATAATAGACATGAGTTAATTAGTGGAACAAATATAGAAGATATGATCATAGCATTAATTTTGAATTAAATATAGGAGATATGGCAATATCATTAATTTTGAATTTGAATCTTAAATTCAAATTCAAAATTCAAATATGTGTAATCAATTCAAATAGGCGCGAATTGATGACACTTAATTTTCTTGCCTTTATTATGTACGTTTCCTGTTTTGTTTCGGTATGTCTTAGTTAGTATAAAATTAGGTGTTGTGTTGCATTGTAAAACACCTAGACTTGTATTTTTTCACTCCTTCAAAATAATAAAAAGTGAATTCCCAAAAGTCCAATCTCATTTTTCGATTTGTCCTTTAGCGATCTAGTAAATTGGAACCAACAGTTGGCCTTAGGCAGTTACTTAATCGATCATGATGTCATAATTCATAATTAGATAGGAAATATTCATAATAAATATTTTAAATCTTCACTGGTTAGGTTAGCTTCAAGTCCATTAACTATACCAAAAATTATCTTAAATAACTGTTCATTAATCATAGTTATTTACTTATTACTATTAGCAGCTAAGTGATTATTTAATTATCCCATTTCACACTATCATAATTTTAAATATAAACTTAATTACATTTAAAAAGTCTAATTATCATTAATTAATATAAGCTAATAATTCATTGTTACAGGCTTATCATATTTAATACAAATAACAATTTATTGAACTTCTCTTTTAATAAGTTAGTAAAGTGACATTTTTTATGGATTGTTAAATATTTGAGTGTTATGAATGTAAATATTAAAGTTTAGGAGTTAGATAGTTAGATATGTAAATTAAATACATAAGAATTCTGTGGTGTGTATTTAAATGCCCCATGAATTTTGAATAATATTTCATTTAGATAATTTTTTTACTAAACGTTGTAGCCAAGAGCTCATATATCGTGCTTAACATTACTCATATTTAACAAAAGTTGATTAGTTGGGGGACGTTAGTTAGTTTAAGCCTACACCAAATAGAACAGTTGTGTCATACCATTTCAATGTAGACTTGTAGTTTGAATAGTATAGTTCGAGATAGGCATAACATTACAATGAATCTTGGGAACATTTTATTAACCATTAGGTATAGTGAGATTCCTGGAAAATAATGCTGCACATTTGTTTACTTAGTCTAAGTCTTAGTCTGATCGTGCATGCAAGCTAAAAAGGCTAGTTCAATATGGAATCTTGCCCACCTAATCCTTGAATGATTCTATCAAGAAAGAGCTAAAAAAAATGGAAAAGAGATAGTCTAATCTCCAAATGCAAGCGCGTGAAAAGCAATGTAGATGAGAATTTTCAGTTCCATTCCACACTTAGGGACAATTTTGTGGAAATGGGATTGGCTAGTGAATTAAGAGAATGAGGAGTTCAAGATTTAATGGTTCAGTTTTAGTTGAATTAGATGACATAATACATATTTAATTATTTTAATATAATCTAAATAATATAATAAGTGAAGAAGGAGAGTTAGTCTTTGAATAATTGGCTCGAGCATATACTCAATGCTATCAAAAAAGAATCATAAAATACCATTTGTCTCTAGTACTACTCAATATAAATGTTAGATATGATGCGTACTGACATTTGGGTCCATTTGTTTATGCCTCTGTCAATGGCTATAAGTATTATGTTACTTTATCGAAGCCTTTTGACTTTAATATTGTTGTTTTTCCTTACTTTCAAAATCTTATGTTTCCTCTTGTTTTATTACCCTGCACAAATAGTTATGCAATCAATTGAACATAAATATTAAATTTCTTAGATCTAAAGGTGGCAGTGAATATAAAACAACTTACCTTCAACAATATCTTCAAAATAATGGCACCCAACATCAACTCAGCTGCTCCTATACACCGGAACAAAAAGACACTGCTAACAGAAAGAAATCAACATATTATAGAAATTGTTAGAACATTATTAAATTATGCAAAATTACGTTACAAATTATGGATGGCTGCTATTGACAATTGTTTATTTAATAAATCGTCTTCAGTCTCCTAACACGTTCAACAAATCATCTTTTCAACTTCTCTTCGAGAAAATACCTGCATATCCACACTTAAAAACATTTGGTTGTGCTTATTTTCTATGGTATCTTCCTTCGCACATTCACAAATTCACACCTACAACTCTTATGTGCATTTTCATCGACTACAACTAGCATATATCATTGTTATAATATGTCTAAACAACAAGGCATTATCCCGTCATGAAAAACTTATAGAAAATCAATTTCCTTATCAAGATATTTCCTCCCAATCTACCTCTCTTGAGGCATCTAACATTTAGCCACCACCCTCCCTGTTAGGTCCCACATCTACCTTATCACCATCCTCATTTGTTTCTCCTCTACCAATGGTTTCACATTCATATAATCATAATTCGATCACCATAACACAAGCTGTCACATCCTCTTCTCCCCCTTCAGCCACCCCACTATCCCCAACACAAGAAAGAGTTTTACTCGTTCATCATTAAATGGTTACTCGTTCAAAAATAGGTAACCTTAACCCTACAAAATATTCAATTTATTGCATCAAATAGATACTACCATTACTTTTAAACAAGCCTTTGCAGATTCTCATTGGCAAAACACATGTCTGAAGAATTCATGGCGCTTCAACAACAAGCCACATAGATTTTTGTTCCTCCTCCAACAAATCACAACATCCTAGGCTCCGAATGGACCTTTCGTATTAAATATCATTCAAATGGTACTATTGCTCGTTATAAAGTCCGCCTTGTAGCCAAAGGGTTTAAGCAACAACATAGTAATGATTACCAAGAAACCTTTAGTCCAGTCACTAAATTCTCCATCATTCGTATGTTAATAACTTTAGCCGCTATGGAAAATTGGGATATTCAACAACTAGATGTTTCCAACACCTTTTTACATAACAAACTTGAAGATACCATGTATATGTCTCCACTCTGAGGGTTTATTGACAATCAATACCCCAATTAAGTATGGGCTAAACAAGCACCGAGAAAATGAGACTATACTATTACTTCATTCCTTTTCAATAAAAAATTCACATTAAGAATTTTGGATCCCTCTTTACTTATTTATCAGCATTGGCATATTATAATCTTTCTTCTCATATATGTTGATGATATTTTGATGACAAAAAATGATGCAGAAATCATTAAACAATTACCTAATAATCTCGACATTCAATTTAATTTAAAATGCCTTGGTCAACTTTCTCAGTTTCTAGGATTACAAATAAACAAAACAAATAATGGTTATTTATTGCATCAAACACAGTATATAACTGAGTTACTAAAAAATGCAAACATGCTTGATTCCAAATTTGTTTCCACACCTTTATCTACGGAACCCTATATCGTTAATAACAATCCCTTGCCATTATCTGATCCACACAACTATAGACATTTACTTGGTTTCTTACAATACTTAACGGTAACCCGACCCAATATTACATTCATAATTAATTTTTTAAGCCAATTTATGTATAATCCAAATGCCTAACATTTTCAAATGCTAAAGAGGTTGCTCATATATTTAAAAGGTACCCTAAATTATGGGTTACCTATTAAATCTAGTAAAATTGAAATGTATGCATATGTTGATACGAATTGGGCAGGTAATCCAAATGATAAAAAATCTACCAATGGCTACTATGTTTCTTCAGGTCATAATCTAGTCTCCTTCACTTCTAAAAACAACCAACAACAGCTCGTTCATCAACAGAGGCAGAGCACAAGGCGCTATTGAAATTATTTGGCTTAGACGACTCCTTCTTGAACTTTCTCAAATCAAGCTAAAATCAATCAAGCTATACATTGACGACACAGCGACTATCACTTCAGTGCATAACCATGTCTTTCATGCACGGAATTAACATATAAATGTTGATTATCATTTTAATCGTGATCACCTTAAGCTACAACATATTGATCTCTAACATGTAATGCCACTCCAGATTCTATATAAGTTGATCCAATATAATATCAAAGTGTAATGAAATTAATTCTATTCCAATTATTCTTCTCTGTCTCCTCTCTATAAACCCTCGCAATCGGGACCGATTCTCTTACGAGCAATAAAACATTGATATACAATATTCAGTTTTTAGCAGCTTTTTGGGGTTATACAACCTTGAAGTTTAAATATTTTGTCAGATGCTGATATACATGCACAATCAAACAATCCATTTCAAATTTTAATTCACAGTCATATAATTCAGTCGAATAATTGACCATTATTATTTGAATAATGATATATCCAACACAACTATAAGGCATATCTTTTATATTAATCATGTCAATATGGCCACATATATATGGTTTGTAAATTTTTTTTTTTAAATGAAATGAAACTTTTCATGTATATATTTATGACATCAAGATATTATAAATATAAATATATATATTTTCTTAAAACATTTAAACAAAATATAGCAAGAAAATCATAATGACTCTTATTATTATTATTATTATTATTTTCAAAATAACATTTTTAGAACCAGAGCCACATTGTGTCGGCCGCAGACCTAAGTGTGTTTTTACATCTTTGACTTATTCTCTTTTAATTATTTAGCATGTTATCTGCCTGCACTATAAATACACAGCAGGGGAGAGCTTTCTTCCTCACAAACTCAGTAGCAACTTCTGCTTCCACCTTCCATTTTCTCACTTTTTCTCAAACCCACATATAATGGCTAACTCTTTCTCTCTAACCACCTTTTCTTCTTCTTCTTCTCTGTTCATTGCTCTGCTGCTAATATTCTCAGCAGCAGCTTCAGCTCAGCTATCTTCAACATTTTACTCCACTTCCTGCCCAAACGCACTCTCAACCATTCAAGCTGCTGTTCAATCAGCTGTAGCTAATGAGAAACGTATGGGGGCGTCGCTGCTCCGCCTTCATTTTCATGACTGCTTCGTCCAAGTACAGCTTTAATCAACTATTTCATCACTAATTCATTAAGCTCTTAATTAATTTATGTTAATATAATTGCGCATTTTCATAAATATATTCATTCGAAGAAAATATTTTATTTGCATTATTATCATATTTCTATGCCTTGACTTATTTAGAGCATGTATCGTGGAATATAACAAATTAAATAATTAAGCTTACTTTGAATAGCTCTCCTTGTTCTCTAATAATGCAGGATTGTTTAATCTGCTCACCTAATAAATAAAATATGATCAATATATTGACAAAATTGAATTTATTAACATTATTAAACTAATGATGATTTATATGATAATTATACTAATAAAATGGGGGTAAATGAACAGGGTTGCGATGGCTCTGTCTTGCTGGATGACACATCCTCGTTTACCGGAGAGAAGACTGCGGGACCAAATCAGAACTCAATTAGGGGATTCGATGTGGTCGATAATATAAAGAAACAGGTTGAAGCTATCTGCAATCAGACCGTCTCATGTGCTGATATTCTAGCCGTTGCGGCTCGGGACTCCGTTGTTGCGGTAAGATAATATCTATTACTAATATATTATTTTGTGTTCGGGTGAATTTTGTAAATACATAATTTTTTTTTGTAAAATTATATGTGAAGTCTCATGCTGAAGACAATACCTTTAACACTTAAGTCAAATTAAAATTATTCCATCAAGTGCCTTTGTCGCATTTGTAGTGGTTAGGCATATTTCACGCGGCTAACAAATTAAATAAAGTGGAAAGACTATGAAATTGGAGATATTAGATGTAACCAAAATCTTCTAGAGCAGGAAGGTGTCCAGCACGCGCTATGAATATGTTTGTATTATAACTCATAAAATATAAAATGTGTATTTGAGCTGGACATTATTATATTCTTCTTTAATAATTAGTTAATTTTAATATAAATTATTTTCTAGCCAATTAAAATATAAATAGTCTCTTCCTCGGTACTTCAGTTTTGTGTGGAGTAGAATTTTTTTTTTCTATTGAGGTTTTTACATACATGTCACATAAATCTTACGTTTTTATATATCTAACATCAAAACTTTCATATTTGCATGCATATCACATAAAAAACATTACTGTTACAATTTAAAAATAAAATACATCTACTCATGCATATCTTTATGACCCCAAAGTGTCATAATTATCATGAAACATAATGGAATTCATGTTAGATATGTAAATGCATAAGCATTGTGTGGTATGCATGCAAATTTCTCTTATTTATTCAGTGAATAGGACAATCTCAATAACAAATTCCTTACAGAAATTTTCAAAAAAAAAAAAAATCTAACTATTTAAATAGAATATCCTATAAAATTCTTATATACATGTCTAAAAATTTCTTTGTTTTCCAAAATATTGCAGCTTGGTGGGCCATCATGGACGGTGCAACTTGGGAGAAGAGATTCAACCACAGCAAGCTTGAGCCAAGCCAACAGTGACATTCCCAGCCCAAATTCAAACCTCAGTGCCCTAATTTCAGCCTTCTCCAAGAAAGGTCTCTCCACAAATGACATGGTTGCCCTCTCTGGTACTTGAAACCTTCAAAACTCAAAAAAACAGTTTTAGTATCTATAATTGCTTTGTGATTGCAACACTTAATCATAATATCCATCTTGTGTATAGGTGCTCACACCATTGGTCAAGCGAGATGCACAGTATTTCGAACTCGTGTTTACAACGAAACTAACATTGATGCCTCCTTTGCAACCTCTGTGCAGGGCAATTGCCCGAGCACGGGTGGAGACAACAATCTCTCTCCTCTCGATCTGCAGACTCCCACAACATTCGATAACGACTATTATACTAATTTGGTGAACAAAAAGGGATTGATGCATTCTGATCAACAACTCTTTAATGGAGGATCTACAGATTCTTTGGTGAACACTTATAGCACAAATCCTTCAAGGTTCACTAGTGATTTTGTGACGGCAATTGTGAATATGGGAAATATCAGTCCTCTTACAGGAACCCAGGGGGAAATTAGACTCAACTGTAGGAAGACCAATTAAGAATACCTTAAGCTATGTTTTCAAGTGAATTTGACATTTTATAGAAAGTATGTGTTGTTCTTTTGAAACAAAAATTCTAGTTTTTAAAGTTATGTATTCATCTTTTCAAGAGCCATCCATAGCCTTCAAGATGTATTCCTCTCATTTTGCTGTGCTACCTAGCAAGGGCCAATGTAGCAAGCTGTGTACTTCCTTAATATGCAAGGAATAAACTAAGGTGTTTTTTTTTTGCAACCACTATCTACAAGTTTTGATACGTTAAGGAATTTTATTCATGAATAAAATCCACAATAAATACAAATCATTAATAAAAAGTTTTGACTGAAATGCCATTTAGATGAGAACTCGTAAGCTAAAATAAGTGCAAGGGAATACTAATTATTGATAGAAAAATGCTATAAGGTTAAGCACAAAAGAACTATGGCTTTAAACTATGTTCACAAGCACCATAAGATCAAGGTGATACTTATAAGTGTGAGCTGAATGTGTCAAAACATTTAACAAAAGGATTCAATGACAACAGCTTCAAGAACTATTTTAGAGCAAATACTTATAAATTCAGAATGCAAACAAAACTTATAGCTATAATTTCAAAGGAAGCCTTCTGTTTTAGGCATTTTAAAATATTTATTTTTACGCCCACCTCTCAAATGGTAGGCCATTGTTGAGTTTGAAGTTATTCTGAGAATTGAACATATGCATCAATAGCCATGCGAAGAACCAATCTTCACATTAAATATCTACACAATTTGAAATAACATAAAGAACTGTTGGCAAATTCTTAAAGGTTAGATGGTAAGAAAATCAATAATAGGAAAATATTGGGAAAGAAGATGGAAAATAGGCCCGAACTCAACAACTAAGGTGTTATACTTAGATGCCAATTTATTTTCAGAGAAATTTCTCTTAATAAAAAGTTATATTATTTGAAATTTGAAAAAAAAAAACTCCAAATATTAATTTTTGTGCAAGTGGCGGTGGCACATAGCTTGTATTTATTTTGAATATACAAATTTCTATATAATTGAGACAATGCTTTTGTGTAAGATGAGAGTGGACTACCGCTTGTTGCTTGATGACAAATTTTCCCAATATATTGATGACTAATGTGTGACACATACATTTTTAATCTATGGCTTCTTTCTTATTGGGAAATGACAACATAATATGTAATTATTATAAGAATTCAAAATATTTTTGACTGTTAGAAGCAGTTGATAAATATAATAAATCTGCCAATAAAAAATAAACCAATAGTTTACTGACTTTTAAAAGCGAGTTGTTTTTTGGCTTGTCAGTAATTTAAGGAATAAGGGTATTTCCAATGGCTTTTATTGTCTGGTGGCTATAACCCTTGGGTTCATGTTGAAGCTTATTTGTCAGTTAGTTTTTGGTTTGATACAGACCATAATGTTGTGAAACACTGGCGATACATGCAACTAAACATGTTATTCAAGTAATATATAAAATGGAGTCCTTGAGTCGTTCCCATGAGGAAAGAGGGAAGTCCCTCCCTAAGTTAGGAAAAGTTATTGTTTACTAGTTTTGAATCTAGTCTGAAAATGCAAAGTTCTGTGATTTTGAAAAGTAAATAGTACAATTTTTTTCAATAGTAAAATATAAGCTAATGATGCCAGAATTTAATGAGATTTTTTGAAACATGAAAAATTATCCCTTGAATTAATTCTGTAGGAGTCTAAGTTTGATTAGGTGATTTACATTGTGGGTGATAATGAGAAACAATTCTAATTCTTATTCTCTATGTGAACGACTGAGAAGGTTTGTTAATCAAACATGTTTAGCTTTTCAAATCAAATGTTTAGCCCATGATTCCTTATTTCCCTACAGATTACACTAAGGTAAAAGCAATTTTACTATTTCTAAACTTAATTTGTTTTTACTTTGTTGTTCCATTAAGGATTCTTCAGAAACTAAAAGATCACAATGAATTTTGACTATTCAACTGGCCTGGTTGAAATGCTAATTAAGATTTGAAGGTTAAAACATCACCTTATTAAAAGTTCACAAAAATTAGCAATTTTAGGAAGAAAAATAATTCTATTCATTTATCATACTTGAAAACAATGTCATAAATAATTTATTGATAGAAATTATTAAAAACAAGAGCTTAAAAGTATAGAACCAAATAGAATTCACGAAGAAAATTACAAACTTATCTATTTTTCTTCTCCAAATGATATGGTTAGTTTACAAGCACAATTACACGCTAAGAAAAAATTACAATCACTCCACACTTCACTCTTTCACACTTGAGCTACGTGCCTCTGAGTTCTCCTTCCATCCCCATGTGTGTGGAATCCGCCTCTAAGCCTTCAGCAGAGTCTTTTTTCATTTTCTTCATGAATTGATGCCTGTGATATGTTCAAACCACCAAATCACAAGAACCGACACCTACGCGCTGGTAGGCGGCATCGATGCACTGTATCCTAATGTCAGAGATCTGATAGTTTGACGCTTATTTTTCACCAAATCGACTCCTGGTGCAAGGGTTTTGGGCTCCTAGGTGTTTATATGTAGCGCCAAGGTGCTATCAACTCATCACCTACTTTTCGGCTTCTCTGATGTTTGAATTTTTCCCCTTGGGAGCCTAAGCGCTCCATTTAGACTCTTACATGCATTTTTGTTTAAAGTCTTTATGGAGTTTGTATTAGAAATAAGGCACGGGCACAGATTTAGAGGTGTTTGAAAAGTGGAACTACGTGATGGAAACCAGGAGCAGTTGTTTGTGTCTTGTACCTTAATTCTTACTTTATATTTTATGTATATCATTAGAACTAGACATGTATATGCAGAGCTTGACTGCTCTTTTGTTTTTTTAGGATATGTTGCCAACCCAACAGCGTCGACCCTTTATTATTTTAATTTTTAGTTTATTTACTTTGCGTTGTGTGACGTCTGATTCACGCTTTCTTGTTTGTGGTTTGTGAGTAAATATTGCAAAGTATAATTGAGGCTCTTTAAAGAGCATAAAATATAATTTTTCAATAAGAATCCTAATAATAAAAGATTGAGATAATCAAAATATAGGATTAAAATATTTCAACTATTTAAAACCAACATTGTACTTTTCTACATGGCCTTACAGTCGATTTTAAAATGGTTTTCTGGCTTAGACATAACCTAAGAACATTAACACTTGATAGAGAATTGCATCGTATTTGCATGTTTGGAGGAGAAGTCTCTGTGCTGCAACCCACCTGACCAAGCATATGATTTATATGACTATGATTTTAAAGATTTCCTCATCCTAGATGGGGTATAGTTTTTTGTAGTAGTGTTTTTAGCTTTATAACATGACCTCTCTTTTTCTTTTCACTCCAGTGGCTTTCTCGTTATTTCAGCCTGTATAAGTCCCACATCTACATACTCTACCTACAAAGGGTCATAGGACTTAGTGTTTCCTTCTCTTGACCTTAAGTCTTGTGAGATTCTTTTTAACGACTCAATATATGGATCACTGACAATGGTTCATTGGTTGGGTCTACTACCTTCACAACCGGGTAGACTTGGGATGATGTATCCATGGTATCCTAACCCGACTACCTCTACCTACGTAAGGACTTATCTCTTTTTCTTGATATATCACATCTTGACCCCTGACGAGTCTTTTGACACCTCGTTGTTGTCATCTATTTGACCCCCTTTTGCTGATAGACTTGTTGTCTATTTGCGATACAGTGATTCACCCTATTTCCTTATGGCCCGATGTAGGCTTTGAGATAATACTATTTGAGAAGATTTGGTTATTTTGTAGTCTTTGTTTGCTGAGTTAGCTACTGCACATGTTGGGTATGGTGATTCAACATCTGCTCTATGACACGGTATAGGTTTCGAAAGCATAAGGATGTTCTCAATCGAGATAGCCATCCTTTTGGTGACCTATTCACTAATTATCATGATAATGTTAGCAAAACCATTTTTTTTAGAGAATTTTTAGGTATCCGACTAGATGCAATTAACCAAACAGATATATTTCCTTAGGAGTACTTTCGACATGAAAACAAAAATATTTCTTTTGATTCTCTGGTTATATATGACTTACGTGGGGATTCTCTTCATGAAATACCGTGTCTCGAGGTAATTCGATTTGATTATGTTTAGACGTATACTCCTGACGTATCACAGGAAAATTGCTTTACATAAGTATTCTATGTTTCTTTTAAATTTGTATGCCTATTTTTGTCTTATGACATTCTTTTCAATTTCCCTCCTATTCAGGCCATTTCTATGACCCAAGACGTAGATTTATTTCATAAAACATAATAATAGGATGACATATAAATAGACAAGCCATCGACTTTGAGTTTCTTAAAAAAAAAATAATAAACAAATTGCTCACTCCATATTAGAACTCTTCCTTACATTATCCTGACCCGTTGTCTCTCGTTATGTCACTCTTGAGTTTGTCAGGTGCAATGATTAGTGTTAGGGCTGGAGCCCGATTACGACACCCCCGCCTCCCCTTATTCGCGAATCGACACTTCCTGCTCCCGTTTGGCTCCCGATCGCGATCCGGTCTCCGCCTCCGCCTCCCGTCTCCCGCACGCGCGAAGCTTCGCGTTGCTTTGCCCGTTACTCCTTTGTCGCGAAAGGTCGCGACTCCTCCCGCTCCCGCTAGATTGCGAAACCGTTCCCGCTTCCTGTTGGCTCGCACGGCTTTCCTTTTAGTTGGAGTGAGAAGTTACGGACAAAAAAAAAAAGGGTAGATTTCTCTTGAGATTTACGGAAGCAGGAGAAGGAAGAAGAAGATAGGGAAGAAGAAGGTGTTCTTCTTGGTGACTTGTGGCAGAAGAGAAACAGGTTTTCTCTTGTATATTTTTCTTCTTCTTTGGTGTTCTTACTCTTGGGTGAATCTTGGTGTAAAGAGAAAGAGCAAGTGGAGATCCTTAATTGTCGTTGTGATCAAACTGGTGTAAACTTCCTCAATTAGTAAAATCCTCTGCAACTCCGTGGATGTAGGCAATTTGCCGAACCACGTAAATCTGTGTGTTCTTTCTGGTGTAATTTTTTGTGTCATTTTTATTTTTTCACTTCGTCGATCGTTTTAAATTCAAAGTTACCACAACACATGCACTTTCCAAGGTTGCTTTCATGATTTCAGCATTGCACTTGTGCATGATTGTATGTTTTTCATGCTTTGAACTTTGATTTTATTGTTTTTTATTCATCCTTTTTTGTTCTCATACACTATCTCTCCATTGGCCCGTTTATTTGCATGCAACTTGTTGCTGATTTTTAGCTTAATTGAACCGGATATTTAGAGCATGGCATTTTCAAAACAATCTTAAATTAATTTCGTGCAGGAGAAGATTTCGACAGTGGTATGTTCGATGTGACGTGGAAGATTTGAGTGGTGTAAATGTAAAAAGGCAGAGTTTAGGTGTTAGATATGTAAAAACAGTAATCAAATCTCGGTATCACATGATTTATTTAAAAATAACGAATTTGCCGTGCTTTCGTTTCGTTTTTTTTTTTTGGATTTTTAATTTTCATAAGAATTGTGTGGTATGTATGGAAATGTTCAGCTATTAGCTAAAAATGGATTGCATTTCCCATTCCCAAATGCAGAACATAACACCTATTAAAACACCTTCAATATCAAAACTTTATTTCAAAAATTTTATTCCACTCATGAAAATAACATTGATCCTTCGCAAATCAAACATAATAATCACCATGTTGCACACACCCATACATAACATTAACCAAGCTAAAAAAACATACAAGATTTATTATAACTAATCAAACTGCCTAAGGATTACTCAGTAACATCCATCAACCTACAAATCTCAATTAGCATAGATCTTCATCTTCAATCCACCGCCGCAATGGTTATATTTGCTGCAGATGAAGTAGTTGTAGCCTCTTTTGAGTTTGATAGGATCTCTCCCAGTGTCGTAGATCTTGGAACCACTTGCCACATTGCAATTTTCGAAGTCTTGTCGTCTTTTCAGCACAACCACATTGTGCTCAGCGGTATTGTAGTTGAATTCTATTAGTTAACCAATATCATGCAATTTTAAGCTAACTGATGGTGCAAATCTTACAAATAAAAAAGAAAAAAAAAAAAAAAAAACTATAAATTGAAAAGTTTAGAACTCACCAAGAATATCTTCAGCATAAACATTATATATGACTACTGGTTTAATTAACAGTGTTGATACTACTGTTGCAGAGAGCACAGCAGAATTGTGGCATTGCAGACTTGGCCACATGAGTCAAAGAGGTATGAAGGAACTTCAGTACAGAGGCAAGCTACCAGAACTGAAGTCAGTTGAGTTCAGTATGTGCGAGAGTTGCATTATGGGGAAACAGAGGAATGTCAGCTTCTTCAAAGGTGGTAGAAAGCCAAAGGCAGGAAAATTGGATCTCGTACACACAGATGTGAGGAGACCTTCTCCAGTGGCAGCTCTTGGAGGCTCTCGTTACTACATCACATTCATTGACGATCACAGTAGAAAAGTATGGGTTTACTTCTTGAAGTATAAATCTGATGTATTCAGTGTGTTCAAGATTTGGAAGACTATGGTTGAGACAGAGACATGCTTAAAGTTGAAATGTCTGAGGTCTGATAATGGTGGTGAGTACATTGATGGTGGGTTCAAGGAGTACTGTGCAGCTCAGGGAATCAGAATGGAGAAGACCACTCCAGGAACACCACAGCAAAATGGTGTTGCAGAGCGCATGAACAGGACCATTAATGAGCGGGCTAGAAGCATGAGATTGCACGCCGGACTACCACCTACTTTCTGGGCAGAAGCAGTTAGTACTGCAGTTTATTTAATCAATAGGGGACCATCTGTTCCATTAAACTGTGAATTACCTGAAGAAGTCTAGAGTGGGAAAGAGGTAA
>NW_018164951.1:2817647-2825458 GCF_001263595.1 Phalaenopsis equestris | reverse complement strand
GAAGGAAGAAGAAGATAGGGAAGAAGAAGGTGTTCTTCTTGGTGACTTGTGGCAGAAGAGAAACAGGTTTTCTCTTGTATATTTTTCTTCTTCTTTGGTGTTCTTACTCTTGGGTGAATCTTGGTGTAAAGAGAAAGAGCAAGTGGAGATCCTTAATTGTCGTTGTGATCAAACTGGTGTAAACTTCCTCAATTAGTAAAATCTTCTGCAACTCCGTGGATGTAGGCAATTTGCCGAACCACGTAAATCTGTGTGTTCTTTCTGGTGTAATTTTTTGTGTCATTTTTATTTTTTCACTTCGTCGATCGTTTTAAATTTCAAAGTTTCCACAGCAATTAGCAACTCAACAAGCTACCATCATTTTTGCTGCCGGTTTTGTTGTATTTCCTGGAGTGAATCAATCATCTTCTAATGTCTACTATTTTGAGTCCATAGTGCTAGTACCTGCTGCTTATCAGAATTATGCTTTCTTATTCACAGGATTACCTAATAACAATGTTTACATGGACACGTACTTATTCCCATCATTTAAGATATGAATATTAGCTGTTCAGTTACAATAAAAAAGGTTAATATAATTTTAATATTTGAATTTATGTGAATTATTCATGATTGCTCAAGTATTAATAAATTTTGTTCCTTTTTTTTCGGAAATTGAGATAAAATATTGAATTTCTTCCCTTTTTTTTATTTTGATAAATTTTTTTGAACAAAATCAAATTTAAAAAATTTAAATATTCAACAAAATTTAAATATAGTTTCAAAATCAAATAAAAATTATAATAACAGGCCCTAAATCACCTGATGAAGATGTGAATGCTACTTAATTGAATTGAAAAAAATATATCAGGGGATTTCACATATATAGCTCGGAAACACAATGTTTAGATAATTGGGCAGTCGGATTAGTCGGTTCGGTTCAACCAGTTCGACCAAGAACCGGCTATCGATCTGATTCCGGTTGGCATAAAATACTCCTACTACATAGAACCGTCCATATCCGGGTTGAACCGGTGAACCGGCTCTGGTTCTAAGGAACCGTTCAAGTCACATACATTTACATATTTTGATGAATGAGAAGTATAATGGCGACATATTTATATATTAATAAGAATAAATATAGAATGAGAAGTATAATGGCGACATATTTACATACCACTCCATCCTTACATTTTTACGTATATAACACTAAACTTCAATTATTACAAATATACTTCATTATCTATTTATGAAAATATATACTTTACTTTTTAAAAATTAAAATGCTGATGTTTTGGATGTTGACACACCACCAACAAATTTTCACCAGCCAGCACGAATCTCAATGCAATCTTTTGAAAAAGAAAAATTTAAACTTCGATTAAGAGTCATCTAGAGCTCCGATTTCAGCAAACTTATAGTCAAACTGATTGGCTCGATAAGATGAACCTGATTATATAAAAATCAGTCTAATCCGAGTCAGATCAAACCCAGATCAAATCATTAAACCACTCTTGGAAGATTTCCTGAGGAATTTGCATGGTCAAACGGATGTCGAATCTAGCGAGTTCATAGTCGAATCGAGCATCTCGACAAGAAGAATCCAACGAGCCTAAAATTGTTTAATTCCGACATCGTTAATAAACTCAAATGTCTATCAAACGTCATCCTATCTAGAGAATCTCTCCAGAACGTCCGATCAAAATGGTGTTATCACAGGTTAATTCTTTTTCATCTGAGTATGTGATGAATCCTCGTGCAACATTAAGATGATAATTCATTCCTCTACTGTCGCAAATCTTTTAGCACACATTAGCTGTGATAAGAAAGATTTTGGAGGTATAAATGTAAGAAGCAAAGTTTTGATGTTAGATATGCAAATACATAAGAATTAGGTGGTATATATGTAAATGCCCTAAAATACAAAGAGAGGTGTGTTTTAAAAACTTCTACCAGTAATTGTTCGAACATAACTTGACTTAGGGTCTGTTTGGGGCAATTGTAGTTTATTGAATAATTTGTTGATAAGTTGATTAAAAATAATCTGCTAATAAGCTAGGTGCGGTGACTATTATAAATTTTAATTTTCTTGGAAAAGCCAGACTGTTGCCAATAAGCTGCCACCGCACCTAGATAGATGTGGTGTGAAAAAGCTGTTTTCTGTGTTTTGAAAACGCAGTTTTCGGCTTTTTGAAAACGCATAAGCTGTCAAAACGCAGTTTACCCAAATAGGTCAGGTGCGTTTTCAAAACACCACCGACCACCGCACCAACCGCACCAAATAAACTGCCCCAAACGAAACCTTAGATTCATTTTAAAAATCAACCAAGAGAAAATAGTCCAATAGCTACGATGCATCTACGTAGGATTTTTTACATACTAATTATCCAAACTTAGATATAATATTTTAAACATTCAAATTTAAAATCAACATTTCAATCAACCAAAACTTCTGCTTTTTATTATTGAAGTTTTTGGATGGCTTAAATATAAATTTTTTAAGTTTGGATTAATTTGTTATATTTAATATTTAGGATGATTGATTTGTAAAATCTCCTAAATTATTATGCTAGGAGATAATTTTATAAAAACGCGTTTATTTCAAAATGAAAAAAATATATTTTACGGACATTATTACATAAATTATGCATAATTGCATGAAAGAAAATTTACCCTCTAAGATTAGGGGCATCAAAGACTAGCATATAAATGCTATGTGTGAAAAAAAAATTTAAATTAAATAAAAAATAATTGGGCCATTTACTTACATATCACCTAATTCTTATGTAATTACATATCTACCGCCCCAAACTTTACCTTTTCACTCTTACAACCCACTTCTTTAACATCACAAAATAAATAAATACTCTACGCGTGTAAAAATTGAAGGGTAAATACTTGATTTGTAAATACACGAGAACTGAGTGTAAGAAGATATCGCTATTTCAACTTTTGAACACTGAAATTTACTTTTCATGCAAAGCGAAGGAGGTATGGATGTAACAATTAAAGTTTGTATGTAAATATATTAGAATTGAGTGATGTGCACGTAAATCTTTCATGCATAGCTAAAGCATTGGAGGACCTACGCGGCCAATATAGGAGAAGGCTCCAAGTTGAAAGATCTTTAGATGGGATCAAATCTTCCGAAAGAGGAAGGTGTCAAACACACGCTATTAATATATTTATTAAAAAATTATAGAATGTGTATTTGAGCTGGATGTTGTTATATAAATATAAATTTCTTTGACTATAATAATAATAATAAATTATATTTTGATTGCCTTTTTAGAACCTCACATTAGTAGATATAATGACTTTTAAAAGCTCCAAGAAATGTAATTGCAAGACTTAACGTTGACAATTCAAACACGCGATCTTAAATGATAATATGTACGATTCAAATCCGTGATCACTTGATTAAAAATTATACCCACAACAAGGGGTGAGTGAGTCAAGTCAAATCATGAGCTGGCTCTAGCTTGACTCGTTAAGTGACTCGTGAACTAAGCTCGATGAGATAATAAGATTAGCTGAAGCTAGCCCAAACTCAATTTATGGAAATAATTATAGTATAAACTATACTTAAAACATATTAAATTTGAAGATTTTATCTTTAAAAATATTAATAATGTTAAAAAAAATAATATTTTACATTTTATATTAAGTGATTTCTTATTGTTTATCTCCAAATTGCTCATTCTATTTGTCATTTTATTTTAACACACTACCTTAAATTAATTTACTTTCTTTATTTATAAAAAGCAGGCTGCTGCTCGAACTTATAGACTTAAGCTCAAGCTCGAGCTCGAACTTGATAAAATTAATCCAACTTCAGCTCAAGCCGGGGGTGACTTGAGCTTGAATTGACTCGTTTATATTCTTATCTTCAACCATTATGTCACGAGTACATGCACAAGTCAATACATACTTCTCCTATGCAACCTCTTTGAAGAGCAATTGCCCAAGCAGGAGTGGGTATAACAATTTTTTCCTTTTAAGTGTGTAGACTTCCATCTTATTCGACAATGACTATTATAATAATTTGATGAATACCAAAAGATGCTTTTGCTTTCCAATCAACAACTCATTAATGGGGGAGTCCATGTGCTCTCTAGTGAATGCCTATAATACAAACTCTTTAAGGCTCACGATTGACTTTGTGGCGACAATTGTGAAGATCGGAGACATCGATCTTCTTATAAAAAACTTAAAGGTTGATTCAACTCAACTGTAGATAGACCAATTAAGGTCACTCACGAAGTATGTTCAATCGAAACTTGTATTTTGTAGGAAGTATATGTTATTCTTTTGGCATCAAAATTCTATTTTTATAAGTTAGATTTATCTTTTTCAAGATACTTGCATGTCTATCAAGATGGATTTTTCTAACTTTCTTACCATATTTTCAGCAAGGCTAAAGTAGTGTGTTGTGTATCAATTGAATGCCAACAAATAATCTGGAAAAAAAAAAAGAAATTTTGAGAAAAAAAAGTCTTGAGAAATGTATTGATGTTGCATAACAGACCGAAAACAAAGTCTATCTTTGAGTTCCAAACAACTAATGATAATAGAGACAATCATAACAAATGATCTCCAAAGCTTAATAATAACTTCTAAGAGCTCAAAAAACTAAGACCTTAAACTCTTCCTAAGCAAGCAATACATTTTATTTGAGAATTATAGGCCTAATCCTATTTTTTTCAAAGTCATATTTTTATTTATAATGATGTAATGTGAGTTAAATGCATTAAAGCATTTAATAGAAAAAGGCATTCAATTATGGCAGCATCAATAAGCAAACAAAGATTTATTGTCCACATTGGATGTATGGTATGCTGCCACATCTAAATCAACATATTCACTGCAATCAAGATGCTTTAGTGGTTGGATGTTAAGAGAAGTCATCAAAACATTAATAATAGGATTAGATTTGGAAAAAGAAAATAAAAGATGCATCATCCCAAAAATTTATTTTCAAATAATAAAAATAAATATTAACAAATTAGTCCATTAAAATAAATGTAACAAATTGTATTAAATTTATATCCATTTTAATATTAAATTATAATATAATTCTGCTGAATATATATTTTAATATGTTATAGCTACTTAAATTTTATTTAGATATAAATATAGAGCATTTAATAAGTTATTTTTTGAATAAACAAATGAGTTTCATGAACTAATATCAATATATGAGTTAGATTTGTTCAAATTTAATTTACTTAACCTTTGGGTTAAGAAAATACATTCAAACATATTTATTAATTTGAACAAATAAAATTAAATATTTAATATTAATCAAACTGAGTTTAAGCTGTTCATTTACCTCCTAATCACCATCTTAAAAAAATCTTAATGATTAG
Source organism: Phalaenopsis equestris (assembly GCF_001263595.1). Taxonomy (NCBI): domain Eukaryota; kingdom Viridiplantae; phylum Streptophyta; class Magnoliopsida; order Asparagales; family Orchidaceae; genus Phalaenopsis; species Phalaenopsis equestris. The sequence goes on along the minus strand of NW_018164951.1, from coordinate 2,820,110 downwards.
TACTAATAGAGAATTAAAAAAAAATTATAGTCAATATTTAAAAAAAAAAATTTAAAACCTGAAAATGACATTGAAAAGCTGTCATGCCACCACCCAACAGTCAATTTGTCATTGATTCAGTGGATTGCGTGTCCAATTAGCATTGACGTGGCTAATCACATTTGTATAAATAGATAATTTAATGCCAGTTCAATCATTAGAGCCTTGTGGACAGCACGCTACATGTTTATATATATAAATAAATAAGCAAAAATTATTTATATCCTCTAAAATCCATCCTTTAGCGTAAAATGAAAGAATCCAAGTATAGCCATCCAAGCAGTGTTCCATGCACCTTAGTTTCCACACCTAATTGATTGACCTTTTTTAGGGTATATTTGTAACAGATTTAACAAAAAAATATTTCGATCTAGGCTTTATATGTTCGTTAGGAGTTTGGTGGGATGTAGATATATGCCTTTCAAAAGAGAATCAGCACAACTATGACTAAAAATATACATAAGAAAATTATGTATCGCATGGGTTTCTAGATCATGTTATTATCATTTTTCCTAATTATGTATTTATATACCTTACTTATAAATTAACTTTTTTTTTTTCTAAATATTGTTTTGCTTCAGAAGGATGTGCTCCTAAGTAAACAAATAAGATGTTCTACTAAGCTTTTGCGGGAATGAAATTAAATAAATCTTTAGAATAGTAATTAAGGGCTTGATGGGCCAGCTGCAGCTTTTTTAAGAAACAACCGTAAAGCTACCGAAAAAGAAGCTACAACTCGAAAAGCTGCGGTGACTATTATAAAAAGATATTGAAAAAATCAGACTAGAACTTACTAGCAGCCACCGCAGGTAGTCAGGTATGATGGAAAAACACAGCTTTCAACTGCAGCATTTTTAGTGCACAGGCAAAACACAGTTTTGCCAAACAAAAAAAACTATTGTGCAGTGTCGCACTGCCATCACACCGCTGCCTCAAACACACCCTAAAGCTCAAGCACTATAAAATTTTGTTATTGAATTTGTTACACTTTAAAGCATAATTTGAATGCAAACAAGATTAACACCCTGAAACTTATATTTCTTTTACTCCATAAATATAAAAAAAAATTAATTACTTGCATCTCATCAAATCCTTAAGAGCAAATAATTAGTGTCCAAAACTGTCTTAGGCATCCATCTTTTGAATAATATAATACATAAAAAAATTTGAGTTATATTTCTTCATTTATTCTTGTAAACCTTAGGTTGTCTTTTGTATATTCTCCTTTAAGATAGTCATATAGATCTTAGACTATAGCTTAGATCATTTTTTTGGGTAATTTGATAAACCTATAGTTATAACTATAGGATTTAGCATCATAGTATTGAAACTGAACTAAATTATTTGGACTGAAGTAGATCGTTGTTTGAGAGTCAGTTTATTTGGGTGAAAGCAAGGAAAATATTGACATTAATTTGATATATTTATTGTATTTTTTTTATTCTTTTAGTTAAACTTTATTCATCTCAAATTTGTATTTGAGATTCTATTTTGCTGAAGGTTGCAAATTTTTTTAAATTAATAAAGCAATTATTAAAAACTTCCAAGATATAATGTCTGATTATGATAAAAGTTTGTTACATTTGCATGCATATCACCTAATTCCTATGTATTTATATATCTAACACATGAACTTTACTTTTTTTACATTTATTCAAAACAGATCTTTCACATTACATAAAAAATATCACATTTTAACTTTTGAAAAGTAACATATAATTTTCATGCATATATAAAATGATATGCATATAAAAATTTAACTGTGTTAGATATGCAAATACATACAAATTAAGTGGTGTTTGTCTACATACATACATACATACATACATACATACATACATACATACATACATACATACATACATACATACATACATACATACATACATACATACATACATACATACATACATACATACATACATACATATATATATATAAATATTTTGTATAGTATATGTTGTTATATTAATAATCTTAAATGAAGTATCAATATAAAAGTTATATTTGATATGTCAATAAAACAAAAGTTGTTACATACATTGGCCCATATAAGCATCCCTTATAAGATATTTGCATTATTATTTAAATATAATTATAAAGGAGATGGCCTTTTATTTATTTAATTAATATGCAGTACAAAGAATATGTCGGCACCAATAAATTAAATTTAGTTTTTTTTTTATTTCTAATTTCATAATACTTCCAATTCCAACAGTGTTTGATTGGTACGAGCTATCCTTTTCAGTGCACGATTGCTGCCATATGGAAGACGTACAAATATTAATAAAGCACTCCGCATGAGCTTTGGTTACTCTTCATCTTCAGACTCATAACTCTTAATCATAAGCCGTAATTTAATGTTTATTTTTTACATTTTAACTTTCAAAATCTACTTGTCAATATATATATATATATATATAT
>NW_018164951.1:2811997-2817603 GCF_001263595.1 Phalaenopsis equestris | reverse complement strand
TATATATATATATATATTATATGAGCAATTACGTGCACACCACCCAAAGCTTCATATTTACAAATCAACAGCTCTCTTTCATTCCATTTTCAAATTCTCATTCAAATATCAAAAATCATGGTAAACCCTAACTCAGAATTTTTTAGTTTTTTTTTTTTTTTTTCAAATTCTCAATAATTTAATCATGATATGCATATTGTTAGCGTTGGAGTCCGATCCCGATCTCAATCCCACCTCTCATTCGATCGTGAAAGGTCGCGACCGTTTCTTGCGCCCGCGCGAACTGTTCCCTCGCCCTTCACTGTTTGTTGGAACGTCCCGCCTGGCGTTGATTCACAAAGAGTTGCACCCCCGCGCCTCTTTTAAATCACGAACAAACAGACAGTTGGCGGGTGTGTGTGGTTCGAAGGAAAGGAAGAAGAGCGTGGTTCTCCTTCAGATTGAGCCTAGCCACTTTCGAGCTCTTCTTCGGGCTTCCTCGGGATAGATGAAGAGAAGTGCAAGAAGTAGTTCCTTGCGGTAGAAGGAAGAAGAAAGAAGAAGAAGTAGATTGTTTTCCCTTGGCTTCTTCTTGGTGACTTAAGGTAGAAGAGAATTTGAGTTTATTTCTTTTGTAAGTTTATCTTCTTTCATGTATCTCGGTGTAGAGTCTCTTCGGTGTATCTCGGTGTAGAGAGAGAAGAATAGAGAGCGAAGAAGAGAGAGCAACAAAGTAAGAGATTCCTTTTGTAAGTTGAGACGATCGACTAGTGTAAATTCCTCAAGTAGTAAAATTCTCTGCAACTCTGTGGACGTAAACAATTCGTCAAACCACATAAATCTGTGTGTTCCGATGTGTTACTGTTTTCTGGTATGCATTTTTCTCATTCAATTTTTCTTTTAGTTATCATTTTTCTGTTTGATTTATATACATATCACATCAACTAATACCTTACCTCACAACACATATATACATTGATTCGACAGGTTAAGAAAATCAATTAGATAATCGATTTCCAAATATTAAAGTTTCGAATGATCTGTACGTAATAATAATAATAACGTGGAAATATCAACCTCACATGAATGCCCACGTTGGTAGCTTCGCTTAATATGTTATTTATGGTCAACATTAGCCGTTTAGTCATGGAGCAACGTGTCAATCAATCATAATTAATCAACCCAAAAGCTGAAGGACTTTAGTGCCATAATTAACTTTGAATATTATCACGTGCACTTGTTAGTAGCTATAAGATTAACGGTGCACTTACCTACGATATAGTAATTGAATATATACATATATATATATATATATAGCTGGAATTTCTGAGTTTATTTTAATGAGATTTGCACAACTCATTCCATACATCAAAGTTTTATAAAAGTACAAAATGCATATTAAAAGTAAATAACTTGTGGATTATCATAGAAATTTCATATTTAACAAAATTTAATTAATCTAAATGTCTTGACGAACTTCACGGCATTGGATGTGATCTGAGTTTGAAGAAACAAAGATCAAGCATTTGAAATATAAATAATTTTGAATATTAATTAAAAAAATCAAAAGACTTCAAGTCTTATATTTTTATAGTTAATCAAATATCTTGACGATGTAAAAATAATCAGCCTAATATCGTTTTATTATGATAACATTAAAGTTTCAAATATACAAGAATATTTAATAATCAAGGGGATCATTTTAGTTCGTTCGATGAAAACTTCCTTGCTCTCTATGTGAATGGACTAGAGTAAAGAGTAAAAGTAGTTCGGAGATTTAGAGAACCTTTGAAATCTACTTAACCGCTATAGTTGGTCAGTAAATAATCAATTAACATCATCTAGCTATCCTCGCTTAATTAAAGTCACTAGATCGTTGTTACCTAAGCACTAGCATCGCCCAACCAATTCTATTGAGTCACCAAACATAGGCTTCGAACAATTGTTGTCAAACTGCTATTACCAAGGATTGCCTATGGTTCACTGTCAACAAAACATGGCTGCTCGACTATAGTCTTTCAACTATCATTATTAGATTACAATATCCTTTCAAATATTGCTCGCCTTGGTCACCAATGACTATTTCTAAACCGCAATCTCATGACTATCATTGCCTAAAAATAGTAACTGAGCACTCACACCAATTAAAATTGTATGTCCATCATCGCCGATAATAATCATTCTTCCACAATAGTCCCGAGTATGCTCATCTAATAAATATGTCATGGTTGCATTCTTCTGATCACAATCACTACCTAATCGCTATTGACCAATTTTAATTTCTCAATTATTATCGTTTGACTACAACTGCTTAAACTCCATCACCCAACTATGATCTCCTAATGATTATTAATTGATTACCATTTGCTGACTGCTATAACCTGAATAAAGTCTTCTGACCACAATCACTTGACTACAACATTTCAATCATCACCACCTGATTGTCATCATCAGATAGTTAACACTCTACTATATTTATACTACCCAGTCATTACCATCTGACTATGCCTTTATTAACACCGTCATCGACTATAATCATCTAACCACCATTACATTAAATGATTGCTCAACTATTATCATCTAATTAAGTTCATCCAATTATTATTGTCTAATTTTGTTTAATCAAATATTGTAACTTGACTATTGTTATCAGTTGATGATTACCTGATTGTATTTCATAGGCCATTCTAAATTGGTTAGAGCCTTCCAAATATCATTGCTAATCATGATCTTTCAATCACATCCCTCGATTATAGTCTCCAAGTTATTATTACCTAACTACGATCTTTTGATCAATATTGTCTGACTATAGTCTATCAGTCACTCCTGCTAGATTACATTGATATCATCCAGCTATATCACCTATTTTTACAAGTAAGATTTTTGTTTTCATCATTGCAATTAATCGTCTATAAGCTTGATGCACATTGTTAACATGTCATAACATACAAAGCGGATATTGTTATTAAAATCAACTTTGTCACACTTTTACTTATAAAATTGATACCTGCTATCACCTATAAGATTGATGCATGGCATTGATATATGCCATCACTTTTAAGCTCAAAGCCCAATGTTGATGCTCTCCAACCTCATCTCCCTCCATCACCAATAATGTCTACTCACATTATCTCCTAAAAGGTTGATGCACATCATCGACATCAGTATTAACTTTCATTGACTTAATTCATGTAGTCGCCAAAAATATCAGTACATGTCATAATCTAAAAAGGCTAATGGTGCACATGCTAAATTCAGTACATGTGTTGCCATTGCTGCCAGCACATGTGATTATATACAGAACCAATGCATGTCAACAACATTAGGATTATGCTGAATTTTTGGGTTTTCTTGTTTTCTCTCTTCAAAGTAAAATAATCGAATAAGTCATAACACAAACTCTTAAACTTAACTCAAATAACTCTAGCCTTCTCTAACTTCTACGGTGGAATCCATCTTATATAATTCATGTATGTGACATTATATCGTTGCTTTTCCCAATTATAAAGTAGGGCATGATTTGTAATTTACACTTCTGAAATAATTTCAACTAGACTAAGTTTAATAATCTATTTCCACTTGTAGGCATTTTCATATAAAAACCTAATGCCTTGTACAAAATTTTTATTTTAAGTCACACAAAGGTTTTATTTTATATCTCAAAAAGTTATTCTAATGATTATTTTAAGCATGATTCTAATACAACATCTCTGTCATTTATTAGATTATCAGTTCTAAAAGAAGCAAGTGAAGGCTGAAGGACAACTTTGATTACAATATTAAAATGTAAGCATCATGAGCATAAATAAAGTGAAAAAAAAAACTCATTCATTTTACCATTTGTTATAGCATGGGAAATAAGTAAATATTAGAGGGGAAGAGGGTGCGACCCTGCCGTAACATCAAAAAGATATTCACGTTAATCTCTCAACATATTTGTTGTAAAACAAGCTTTTTTCTTCTTCATTCTTCAATTCATCCAAAGACACCCTTATGAATCTCATCTTTTTTAAATTATCCCACATATATGAGAAATTTTATAAGCAAGTTTTCAAGGACGTTTACCCTATATAAATTGTCCCCAATAATATTTTTGCTCTTTGAATAAGAATACACTCATGACCTCCAAAGGGCATTAACAATCTAAATATAAATCAATTTTCAACTTTGATCCAGAATACATGTAGTACTCACATCATAATCAATTTCAGAAAAAAATTTCTTGGATCTCTTCTGTAAATATTACAATATATCATCAAGTAATACTCTAATAAATAATCTTACATAAGTTAAAAAAAATAATAGTTTATTTCTCTTAATAATTTACTAAATAAATTTAAATAGATCAAAAGCCATTGATGAACTTCTTTGGATCTTTTCCATACAAGTAAATATCATTATAGATTTTGTATACTTACATATTCAACAACACCAATTATTTTTTTTATTATTTTATTAGGTTTCTTGTATTTTACAATTTTTTTAATGTTATTATTTAAGTATAAGTTTCCAACATTTTTTCTTAACTACTATATGTGATTTGCTTAGAAATCTTGAACTATAGTAGCCTCTTAGAGAGAAATTTTTTTCTTTAAAATTAGCAATTTCTTTAATTTAAATTGCATAACCTTAGAGGCAATTTCTTATTTATAAATTATTTTTTAGTTGATTCACATTTATTTCCAAGCATATCTCAATAACTATAAATAGAAGCCTTTCACATAACTATTGAAAACCTTACTTTTATTTTATGCTCCTTAGGATAATACTTTTGACTAGAGGAGGTGATTTAATTCAATATCCTTATATAAAGGTCTAGTATACTTGATAGTGGTAGTCTTGATCCAAAAGAATCCAAAAAACTTAAGTGAGTAACTTTGACTATTTAATTATATTTAATTTTTCTAATTCAGTTCATTTCATTAGAAATCTTTATATACATCTCAGAATTTTAAGTCTTATACTATTTTAGATCTAACCTCTATATATCTTATATTTTGAATTTTGTTTTGTTTCTTTTTTTTTTAATTATGATCAAGAGACTCCCTCAAAATGATGCAGCTCGTGCTTGCTGATGGAACATCTCATGGTTAGACTGGGTCGACTACTTAGTGATCTTGAGCTAGATTTAGGATGATTGATTTATAAAATTTTGACTAAATTTTTGTATGATTTTTTTGACTCCTTAAGCATATCCATTACAATTTGAGCTAATTTCGTCCCTTAATCATTTGTGGTTCAATAATCATTACCACATAATATTATTACATTCAGTGAAAACTATAATGATATCTTCTTAGGCATTTAATTTTCTTATGATATGAAATTAGTATTCCTAAGTTATATATATATATATATATATATATATATATATATATATAAAATGAAATCGATATTTGGTAGATGCCCAAATCTCGATTTCCCATGCGCATTCAGACCCCATGACGAGAGCCCGCGCCATGTGCCTATTATTTCAGAGCCCCCGCGCCACCGTAGGATCGAACCCTTGACTTGAGGGGAATTACATCGACCCTGCCACCAACATGCCAAGGCTATATGTATGTGTATATATATATATATATGTATCTATATATATATATGTATATATGTATATATATATATATGTA
>NW_018164951.1:2810473-2811029 GCF_001263595.1 Phalaenopsis equestris | reverse complement strand
TATATGTATGTATACATACATACATATATGTATGTATCCATACATACATATCTGTATGCATACATACATACATCTCTGTATGCATACATACATACATATCTGTATGCATACATACATACATACATATCTATATGTATACATACATACATACATATGTATATAGATACATACATACATACATATGTATATAGATACATACATACATACATATGTATATATATACATACATACATATGTATATACATACATACATACATATACATATACACATACATACATACATGTATATACATACATGTATATACATACATACATACATACACATATATACATACATACATACATGTATATATATACATACATACATACATGTATATATATACATACATACATACATGTATATATATACATACATACATACATGTATATATATACATACATACATACATGTATATATATACATACATACATACATGTATATATACATATATATGTATATATATATATATAGATATGTATGTATGTATATATACATATATGTATATATATATATATA
>NW_018164951.1:2764227-2809003 GCF_001263595.1 Phalaenopsis equestris | reverse complement strand
TATATATATATATATATATATAAGGAATGACCGAAAGTTATTAGACGAGTCAGGACCTTTCCTAGGGGTGTTAAATAATGAGTACCACACCCTACCCACGGGGGAATTCAAACTCGTGACCAGGTGACTTACGACCTTCAGAGAAGCTGCTCTACCAACAGACCACAATATGCGCACAAACGCATGCACACACGCACGCGCGCGCACATACACACAGATATATATTCACCTATTGTCTTATCGGCAGATTAATTCTCAAATCCGTATAAAATGTAAGTTCGGGCAAACAATTTTTCTGAAGTACGAGACTAAAAATTAGCCAACATTTATCGCGTGAAGGACGACTACAACATGCAGCATCTTTGCCCATAAACTTTTTTATTTTTAACTTTGCCCATAAACTTAATAACATTGAATTCAGCTATAAAAAATAAAAAAATAAAAACGCAAGCAGAAAAATTATATATTACTTCTCAATCAAGCATGTCGCTTTATATATGAACAGTGAAAGATTTTTGCATATCAATTATATATTTTATTTTTTATAAACGTTTAAAATGTTTTTTTGTTGTATATTCCATGTGATTTAAACATTTAGTTTTCATTTTATTTAGTTAAAAGTATATAATTGAATACTAAGGGTCGGTTACTGATAAGCTGATTAAAAAAAATCTGTTGATAAGCTAGGTGCGCTAGCTATTACAAATTTTTATTTTTTTTAGAAAAGTCAGACCTCTGCCACAAAGCTGCCACCGCACCTAATAGGTACGGAGTGAAAACATTATTTTCTGCGTTTTGAAAACACATAAGCTGTCAAAACACAGTTTATCCAAACAGGTCAGGTGCGTTTTCAAGGTGCGTTTTCAAAACAAAACGTCACCGCACCAAATAAACTACCCCAAATGGACCCTAAATATACAATTAATGAGTGTAAAATTGCATATTTCTTAAGTAAAATTTACATATATACATATCACACAATGCTTCTGCATTTACTTATCTACCATCTAAACCTTTACATTTACACTCATAGATTTTTGATGTGGCAAGTGTACACATGAAAAGATAGATTTCAGTTTTAAAAAATAAATAACATTGTGGAGTGAGAGGGTTTATTCGAGGCAGTGAAATGAGTAGGATTAGTGAAATGAGTACATTGTGGAATGAGTACATTGTGGTTTTTTGGCACTCATGAAGGTAATTCGAGGCAGGTAGCAATAGATAAGCTCGAGGGGATATACAATAAAATGAGGTAGGTGATCAATCCATCTTATGGGTACACTCCAAGCAAAAGAAGCTAAATCTAAATATGCAGGAGTTCCACCTTTAACCCATATTAACCCCAGTCCAACCACTGGGGTCGCGGGGTCGCGTCTAATTCTTCAATAATACATGGCTTGTTCTATTCGGAAAACATCATTTAATTTACAAATTAATAGATTATTATTGCTCACATTGTCATATATTTCAAAAATTATATTAATATACATAAGTGTATTTCCAAAAAAATTTAAAATTATAATCTTCCTTATATAATAAGATACCAAATTAATAATTATATTACTTTAATATATTTTCATAACTATATTTCCAAAAAATATTTAAAATTATAGTCTTGTTAATATACTAAAATACCAAATTAATCATTATACTATTCTAATATAATACATAAGTATATTTCCAAAAAAATTTAAGCATGTAGTTCTCTTAGTGTACTAAAATACCAAATCATTAATTATATCATTTTAATTTATTTCACAAAATGTATTTCCAAAATTTCATTAAAATAAACTCTTCTTACTATACTAAAATATCAATTCAATAATTATATTTCAAAATATCAAATTAGCAATTACTTCGTTTAAAAAAATACTTGAATTATTGCCCCCGTTTATAACGGAGACAATGTCGCCCCCAAAATCATTTTTTAAACACCATTTTATTAAAAAAAAAAAATTTTTACTCAATCTTAAAAATCTAATCTTTTTTCTTCCTCTATTTATGCCACCACACACCAAGGCCATAGCCACTGATCCCATTGCTCTTCAGTGATCAATGGCTTCCTCCCTTCGTTACACTTCCTTCGCCCTCCTCCTTCTCCTTTCACTCACCTCCACTGCTCAGCTCACCACCAACTTCTACTCCACCTCCTGCTCTAAACTATTCTCCACCATCAAACCAGTCGTACAGTCCGCCATTACCAAGGAGAAGCGCATCGGTGCCTCCCTTCTTCGCCTCTTCTTCCATGACTGCTTTGTCAACGTACCCTCTTCTTCTAGTCCTGCTTCGGGTTTGTTTGGGACAGTTTATTTTGTGTGGTGGCTTTTTGAAAACGCATCTAGTCTGTTTGGGTTAACTGTGTTTTGAAAGCTTATAGGTTTTGAAAGCGTTTTCACAGCTTTCTGGCAGTGGTCTAGTATTTCCAAAAAAAATGAAAATTTGTAATGATCATCGCACCTAGCTTATCAACAGATTATTTTTAATAAGTTTATCTTCAGATTATCCAATAAGCTCTAGTTGCCCCCGAACAATTCATTTCAACAACTGTTGTAAGTTCATAATTCTGTAAATTAATATATGTGTTGCAGGGCTGTGATGGATCTCTGCTTCTTGATGACACGGCGAACTTTACTGGGGAGAAGAATGCAGTTCCGAACAAGAAATCTGTGCGGGGGTTTAATGTGATAGACAAGATAAAGTCTGCGGTGGAGAGAGCTTGTCCGGGAGTGGTGTCTTGTGCTGATATCTTAGCTGTTACAGCCAGAGATTCTGTGGTTATTGTAAGTTTCGGTGGTGTTGTTTTATTGATTATGGAGTTTAGTTAAGTTTTATTTATTGATGATTGAATGTGACTGCATGGTTTGTGTAAAAAATGAATAAATAAATAAAAGCTTGGTGGACCAAACTGGAATGTGAAATTAGGCAGGAGGGATGCGAGGACGGCAAGCCTAAGTGCAGCGAATAATAACATTCCGCAGCCGACATTCAATCTTAGTAGGCTTGTCTCTTCGTTTTCGGCTAAGGGGCTCTCTGCTCAGGAGATGGTTGCCCTTGCAGGTCTCTCTCTCTCTTACTTTCTCTCTCTTTTTCATGTATAAAGCTTAAACTTTATTTTTTACATGCATACCATCATAAAAAGGTGTGTTAAATATTTAAAAATTAAAATAATGATAGTTTTGATGTGGTATACAGATTAGAGTGGTATGATTGTAAAAGGTTAATGTATAGATGTTATGAATGTAAATACAAAGGAATTGGGTGGTATATATGTAAATGCACTTTCTCTTATGATGTAATTATATGGGGTGTAGCTGATGTACCATTTCTTTGGGTGATTTAGGCAACTTTTGAAATGATTTTAATTGTCTATAGTAGTGGTTGAAGATAGATCTACTGTACAAACAATGGCCTCTTCTTTTAAATGTTATGAATACTATTAAAAAAAATAAATAATTATTTTTCTTACACTTATTATTCTTTAACAAATTTGATTGTAACAAATTATGTCTAATTAGAGTTGTCAAACGGGTCAGGTTCGGGTCATACTCAAATTTGACCCAACTTGAACTCACACTAAGGTGTTAGAATTTGATTGAACCCAACTCATCTTCAACTCGATAGGCCTAAATTGAACCTGACTAACTTGGTTAAGATAAATATTTAAAATCATTTGACAAGTTTGGGTTATATTCGAATTAGAATTGGATATGCAGTCAGTCCGAGCCTAACTCAAAATTTCGAATTGGGCTACGTTTAGGAAAATTATTACATATGAATGATTTGTATTTTAACATGACAGACAAGAGTCAATCATTATTATGTCCTTACAAACAATTATCAATTATTTAATATTAAACTAAATCTACTTGCCTCACATGCTCTAACAACCTGCTAATAATAGAGCTTATACACAGCATTTATTCTCATCCTAAACAATAATTGATCTAATCAAATATATTTCCAGCTGCAATATTGTCCAATTTGGGCTTTGGTGTTCCATTCAAGTTCTATAAGAGATGAACTCATACTATTATTATTGATCAAATAGGTGCCCACACCATAGGGCAAGCAAAGTGCACCAGTTTCAGGGCCAGGATTTACAACGAGAGCAACATTGATAGCTCGTTCGCTCAATTGAGGAGGAAGAAATGTCGAATTAGTTCTAGAAACAATAGCCTCGCACCAATTGATCTACAAACCCCAACGTTCTTCGACAACAATTACTATAAGAATCTTATCAACTTGAAGGGTCTTCTTCATTCTGATCAACAATTATTTAGTAATGGCTCAACTGACTCCCAAGTTAGAAAATATGTTGCTCAACCGGCCACGTTCAGCTCAGATTTTGTTGCAGCAATGATAAAGATGGGTGATATAAGCCCTCTCACGGGATCTAATGGCGAGATCAGAAAGAAATGTAGGAAGATCAACTAATAGAAGAATAATTTTTGTCAAGATTATTTGAGATGGTTAATCTGAGCTCAAAGTATTTGGTCTTTGAATGTAAATGTTGGTTCATGAAAGTTGCCTATGTCAACTTTATGTTTGTGACGTGATTTTGAATTTGTACAACATGCTTTTGGCATATGCCTAAATTTTTAAAATTGAATTGTGGAGCTTAATTTATGGTCTTCATTTTTTTTTTTTTTTGGGTGTTTATTATGCTCTATCGGTGTTTATTATGCTCTATCATCATTATAAGATAATAAGCATTATAATGTTAAAAATTATCATCATGATAAAATGATTTTGGAATGTAAAGGACAAGATGATCCAAGGCATACTCATCAAAAGATAAATATTGATGACTTAATCATAATATGCATATTTATAGCAACCTAACGCATTCCCATTAATATGTGTTGAAGGTGATTAATAATATCAATGAGATTGTTAATGATTTTGTTTGTAATATGGTTTCTTAATTAATAGCATCATCTAATATTTTTAGGAAATGTTATTATATGCAATTTTCTCTGTTTTATCACTAAGTATAATATATGATGTATGAATTTCTAATTATGTAAATAATATAATTCTTCAACACCTAAATTACACATATAAGAAAAAAATCAATAATGATTAAATTGTGCTTGCTGAATGATATTTTGATAGGTTCCTTAGAGGCTACCATTATTGAAGTTTATAGCTCAAGAAATTTCTCCAACAAATGACACCATATGTTAACGTTGTATTTTTTATCTATATAAGAAGGTATGATAATCCTGTAACATCATATTTAATTTGGTTCAATTATTTGTGATCTAAGAAACCTTGGATAAATTATAATAATGTTCTCTTTAAGATTGTGATTTGTTGGTGCAATGATATGTTGGTACTTGACTTAACATGTAGTTTTTTTATTAATTATGATGCATGGGTCACCATATCTGAGTTTTAAACCTTAGACTGAGCAAATATTCATGAATTGAAAGTGGGTGTATAATTATAGATCTAGATATTATTTATATTAAAACATGAAGGTGTATTTTGTCCTTTAGATGGTAAGAGAGAGTGAATCTTATATTCTTATGTGCCTTAAGTATTGTGGGTACATATTCCTTGGGAATGTTTAGATCTTCAAAATTTCTGATTGGTTTATAATTTTCATGAGAGATGAGAGTAAAGGGATTTTAATTGCTATAAGGTACATTGATAGATAGGGTTACAAATGAATCACATTGAGCCAAGTCAAGCCAAGTTGGAGTTTGTTTGAGCTCAGGTTAGGCTTGATTTGAACTTTTCGGATAGTGTTCAAGCTTGAGCCTATTTATTAAAATTCTATTTGAGTTTCTTTTTAGCAAATAGTTCATGTAACAAAATAAGTAAATCATAATTGAGCTTTAATTGATCCTTAATGAAGCTTTACAAGAAGAGCTTATTTAAAAAATGAACGAGCCTTATCAAATAAATCTTGTTAAACCTAAAAATAAGCATGTAAATGATACAATTTACTATCATGTCTTAATTAAGTCATAATTGAGTGTTAATTAAGATCTATGATGGAATTGGTTCAAGAACTTTTAATGTTATTGTTTATGAACATAAATGAATAAAAAATTGAGTTATACAAACTTGCTCATTTAACAACTAATAATTTATGAAAGTTGATACACCATCAACAAATTTCCATCATCTGACGTGAATCTCAATGCATTGCATGAATCTTGAGGTAATTTTTTAGTAAGAAATGATTAACCTTCGATTAAAATTCATTCAAAACACTGATTCCAAAAAACATACAGTCAAACTAACCGATTCAATAAAACAGACCTAATGATACCAAGTTGATCAAATCTAAGTCAAATCAAGCCCTAATCAACCCATTAAACTACATTTAGGGGTTTTCCGTGCAACTATATATGTTGCTGCTACGAGCCAACTATGATCATCATCGACCTTCACCTGTCGTCCAACATCAACCGCCATTTGCCAGCCATCATAAATCGCCACCTGCTTCTTGCAGCAAAGTCTCTTTTGAAGTCACAATGTACGCTGTAGAATCCTAGCGCGCACTTCATAATGGTGAAAAACCCTACAGACTGGTAACAATGCACCATAGATACGATGTAATGACACCACTTGAATATGGTGTAACAACTCACCCTGGATATGATGCAATGACTCTTCTTGAAGATGGTATAACAATGCACCCCATAAATGGTGCAACAACCAACCCCAATTGGATACAATGTAACGACGCATCTTAAAGATGGTGTAACAATGCACCCCGAAGACGGTGACTTCTTCCAAACTCTTGAAGCTCTCTCATCACAGCTCACTGTTATGACCTACGTGACTAACTACAGTGTAATTCCCGACTTGCTCCTGTAGCTTATAGACATTATCCTAGCTCATCACTATGAACTACGTGACAAACTACAACATACATCTATAATGATCATCTTTATAACTCCATCTTCTCTAATTTCTGAGAAGATTGGGTCTATGTACTCACCATTTATAGCGTGTTCTTTCAACAAAGCTAGACTCTATGATTTTTTCGCCTTCTCATAATTTTCCACTTAAAAATTGAGGTATTTGTTTCTGTCAACTTTTTTTTCTCTGAGTGTGTTCTAGAATCTCGTACAATATTGAGACCCTAAATAATCATCATACCACCGCGAATATTCCAGCACACAAAAGTGTTGAATCTTATTTAATTATTTCTTAAAATGATCATGAATGCTATCTAATTAAATCGTGCTATTGCAGCTCAAACGTGAGGTGATATTTTATTTATTTATTAAGCGCATAAAAGAAAGTTAGTTTCTTGGTTGTATAAAAGTTTAAATTAAGTTTATTTTTTAGATGGTAGAAAAGACTTTGGATATTCTTTTTTTATTTTATTATTATTATTATTAGTATTATTATAATTATTTTGGCCTGAGAGATCGCTCATATATATTTTGTCCAGATAATTTTTGGCTTGACAATATTTCATGATGTTGAGGCCTTCTGGCATTGAGAGCTTAGAGTGCTTCTCCTAAGGAGGGTCACCAAATTATCTAATTTTTGCTGATTCATATATACAAATATTATCTTACTGTTGAACTTATATTTGCCCTAATATCACACCTAAGAAATAAAGCCTCTAGAAAGAGAGAGCACAGGAAGAGAGGGAGAGAAGAAGAGAGACGAGAAAATAATATCGTTGAGACCAGAATAGACAAGATGAAGAAAATAAAAAGAGTTTTGCTCAAACTTCCCCCAAAAAGAGAATTTGGATCTCGTTTACATTTAATACCCCCTATTTACAGGAGTTGGCTCTTACAAAATGTCATATTTAGCCTTATTGTCCCTAGACTTTTAGATGTATGAGTGTCTACTTTGATCATATCTCATGTTGTAAAATCATGATCATGGGGGCATCTTCTTCTTGTTGACCATCCCTATAAGGTGATAGGACATTCGCAAGAAATCCGTAGTGGTCGGACTCTGGTGGTCGACTGGATGTGATCTGCCTTTGGTGGATGTTTGGTCGTGACCATTCGTCGTGATCATCTTTTAGTGGCAGAGCAGTAGTGGCCGACCTTAGTGGCCGACTCTTCACGATCGACTTTTTTGCATGAACGCTTCATCGGCTCATCTTCAATCCTCCAACGTCTCGGGTCAGTCCTTTATAATGCATGAGATTCAGATTCATAATCTTGAGAATTTCAAAATCCATCACTAGATTTGAGATCATTGAATTAATGGCATGTAATAACCATAGGAAAATCATGTAATGATTTAAGCAATGCGATCAAGAAGTATCCGAACTTTTGTACGGTCTCATTGCTCCTCACATGTCAAGCTTGGTTGTTGCGTTCTTAATCAAGAGGGAAAAGGGATATTTACATACATACCACTCAATTCATATTAATTTACATAAGGAACCCCTAAACTTTGCCTATTTTTACATTTCTACTCCAATAATCTTTCATATCACATAAAAAATACCACCATTTTAACTTCTAAAAAGTGAAATACACCTTTCATACTTGGGTAAGGTAGCGTGTATATAAAAATTGAAGTTTTGGTGTTAGATATGTATAAATACATAGGAATTGAGTGGCATGTATGTAAATCTTCCAAAAAAAATTATTGCGTGTGAGGTTCTCACTTGGTTATGTGGCTAGTGAGTTTCTTCATTTGTGTGGCTATAATTGTGATTTTAAGAAAGTAATTAACAAGTGTTTTTTTTATTATATATTTCTTATTTGTAGATGGTATCATCCTCAAATAACTTAAAAATGAATGCTTTCGGCTTCAAATTATAACGTCCAGCTTCAGCTCAAAACTACAGAAAACCCTCCAATGCATCAATAGTCCTGAAACTATAAATACATCAAAAGTAATCAGAGGAATTCAGAACATGTGTATTATCTACCCCTGTTCTATTACAACCTATGTATGTATGTGTGTGTGTGTGTTTGTGTGTGTGTGTGTCATAGTATATGATTCTAACATAATATTAGAAATGTAGACAGGTATACAATCCAGATTGTATTTAGAGAAATTGGAGGTTGTTGTGGCCAGCATATTGTGAGAAATCAGTTATGGTAGAATGCATGAACTGTTGCTTTGCATTAATAGCTTGCCACTGTCCCTAAAATTGATGATTTGTATGAGATATCAATTTGCTTCGATATGTATGGAAGTGACTTGTCGGGAGACTCTTGGTTAAAATGTCAGCTAAATGGTCTTTTGTGTTGTATGATGCACGATAATCTAATGTGAGCAGATATAGTCACCGAAAAAGAGAAAGCCTATATCAATATATTTTGTATGAGAGTAAAACACTGGGCTATTAGCTAATGCAATGGGTGAGATGTTATCGCTCCTTTATATTTTAGGAATAGTGGTAGATAGTCTAAATTTAGTAAGCAACCCGTGAATACATACGAGATCATTTGTGGCAGTTGCCAAAGCTCGAGATTCAACTTTGGTGGATGAGCGAGTGACAATTGTCTATTCCTTTATGGTCGATGAGATTAAGGATGAACTTAGGTTTGCACAATAGCTTGTTGTGAGTTTCCAATTAATAGAGACTCTGGGCCAGTCAGAGTCTGAATATAATTATAAATGCAGCGTGTCACAAAAATAGGAAGACCATAAGCTATAGTAGCTTTAGCATACCAATTGTAGAATCATGCATGCCTTGGCATAGTCTATTAACCACAAATAAAATATATGGGTGTGTTACAGTTGGACCCACCAAAGGATGATAAAGTGTTGAAGAAATTGTTGGAGAGGTGACTGTCGTAGATGTATTTCTTATGATTGTTGGGTTTTACAAAGATTTACAATTCATCATATTTGTTTGGCTCAGGGTATCTAGTGCATCCTTTAACTGATTCAAATAAAGTCCATAGGATTGAATTAAATAGTGGATGCCCAAAAAGTAGACTAAATCACATATTGTTTGCATGTTGAAGCATTTATGTAAATTGGCAATAAATTTGGAAGTATTAGAGCTATTTTTTTCTTGTAAGTAGAATATCATCAAGATATATAACAAAATAACTGGTTGTATTATGTTGATGATAAATGAGTAATGATGGAGTTGCCTGAATTTGAGCAAAACCTAGCGACTTGAGATTTTCTAAAAGTGTAGCAGACCATTAACGAGGGGACTATTTTAAACCATAAATTGCCTTGTGTAATAGGCAAGCGTAATGCGGATGTCTCTACTCTATGAATCTCAAAGGTTGTTGCATATATATGTTTTCTTGAAAAGATCAATGTAGAAAAGCGGTAAACACATCAATTTGAGTGATCTTCCATCCATGATGCATAACAACCATGAAAATGATTCTAATAGTAGGCATTTTATCTTTGAGACTGGAAGTTTCAGTACAATCATTTCTAAATTCTTGTATGTTTCCTTATGCCACCAAACGAGCTATATAATGAATAGTGTGAATGATTGAATTATGTTTAGTGTGGTAGAACCATTCTATATGTATGTATGTATATGCATATGTGTGTGTGTGTGTGTGTGATTTTAACATAAGGTTAGAAACAATTTTCATTTGTTGATAGGTGTATGATACATATTATGTTTAGAGAAACAGAAATGTTTAGAGAAACAAAAGCTTGTTGTGGTCCGTCCATTGTTAGAAATTAGTGATGGTGTAATGTAGGATTTGTTATTATACTTGAATAGTTGTTCAAAATACTGTAGTATTTACATTGTATTTTCTGACATTTATGTTTTATGTTAAGAATATTGATTTTAATCTTGGTGATACTTTTGCTTGTCTGTCGCCACTTCTCATTCCAATAATTAAATCTATCAATTATTTCATACTAAAGAAGAGTTAAAAGTAATTTGATATTCTAGTATCAATTTTGTTTCTTACCCAAAAAATTTAATTATACAAGAGGCAATGAACGGCCTATAGTTTTACCCAAATATTTTTAACCAATTTTGTAACATGAATCTCAACTCTAAATAAACCATTAGCTCTATTACTAGTGAAGTAGTATGGACCCAAATGAGATCAAAATTTGGCCTAATACAAAAATAATCTAACTCATTCCTATTCCCTCAAAACTTAAGTCTATTGTTGAAGATGGACAATGTTTGGTAATTATACATATTATAAATCAATATTAAGAAAAAAAAAATTTAAAATGTAGCAGTCAAGTTTAAGTTTGTCAAAAAATGACCAGAGTAAAAATATTTATTTCAAAGTTGACTAAATGAAATATGTTAACAATCTTAACCCAACGTTGCTCGACATGATATGAATAGAAGAAGCACTTACGTTTTGACAATTAAGCAACAACTTAATTTAAATTTGATGTGATGACCCAATGTAGTTGAAAACCCTAGAAAATAATGTAACTTTATTATTGAATAAAAATTATTTAATAGAAACTTATTAGAAGGGTTAAGTTTAGATTATTGAATTGACTCAAATCCAATCCAATTTTCTTCGAGACTATTTCAAAGTTGACTCAAATCCAATGTAGATTAAACTCAATCCTGACATTTATATTAGTTTTTGTTTTAATTTGATCAGATTTTGACACCCTTAACTAAATCAAATACTCCCGTGTGGTTTGATAATTGCTCTCCTTCATTCTTTCATATTGAATCCTCCAGGCAAGTCCACCAACATCCGTTGAACTCCACTAAGTGCCCTTTATCTTAATGTAGATTTAAGTACCCTCGATTAGGGGTGTAAATGAGCCGAACAGGAGCGAGTCAAGCTCAGCTCGTGTTCGGCTCGTTTATATTTCGAGCTCAAAAAGTGTGTTCGTGTTCGGCTCGTTTGCTTAGCGAGCCGAACACGAGCTGTTCGACTCTTTTGCTTAGCGAGATGAACACAAACCGGTCACGAACAAAGAGCCGTTTTGACAACCCTAATCACTTAGCCAAAAGATGTTAAGGATTGGGGCAATATTTAAAAATTATTATTTATATTAAAATATCATTTGAATCTAATTTAATAATTTTCATTATATTTTTTAATTAACATAATCAATATATATTATATATATACAAATCTTTATTCGTGCTCAGCTCGTTAAGTTAGTGAACGAGCCGAAGACGAGCTTCTTAACGAATCGAACACGAGCTGCTTGCGAATAATATTCGCACGAGCCGCTTTGACAGCCCTACCCTCGAGGAATATTGTATTAAGGATCTAGGCACTAGACATATAATAAATTTCAAAAGAACAAAAGCTATTTTCGTAGAATGAAAATACAATTCAGGAGTTTCCGGTTGAGGAGAATTGAGATTGAAAATGAAAAATTTTAAGCTTTCTAATGCTCTTAAAATACTTAAAACTTTGCTTATATAATCTCTTATAATAAATCAATTTACTTAAAAAAAAAACAAAAAAGAAACTTATCTTGCTTTTTCCGACCATTAAAAATAAATAAATTTGAGAAAAAGAAAAGCACACCAAACATGGCCTAACTTCTAGGGAAGCATGTCAAACCAAACTCAAGTCTTTCTCCATGCAACGTAAAGCATTAAACACCTTTCGAATCCCCAACCCTCCATAAAAATCCATCATTTCTAATAAAGTACTCTCTTTTTCTCAAAACCTAACAACAATATACAAAAAAATAACAGAAAAACAGAGCGGCCGTCCTGTTACCCTCAGCTCTTGACAAGTATCAAAACCTCCACACTTTTATTCAAACTCCTCAATGTGAAATCTTCAGTTTTCTACGTCCCCCAAACTCAAAATTCAATTTTTGTAATCTTTTTCTAATAATTAGGTGCCTACCTCCCCTGTTTCTGCCGCCATAGAAGAATCAAATAATCAATCCTCTGCTCTATAAATACCCACAAAAATCAAACCTTCGTGTTCTCAAGCCAAATACAGTTTTTTACGAGTAATCAATGGCTTCTCCCCTTCAGTGCAGCATCGTTGCTCTGCTTCTTCTGTTCTGTTTGAGGAGTTCCTCTGCTCAGCTCTCGACCAATTTCTATTCCACATCCTGTCCGAATGTGCTCTCCACCGTTCGATCGGTCGTTCAGTCTGCAATTTCTAGTGAGAGAAGAATGGGCGCTTCTCTTCTTCGTCTCTTCTTCCATGACTGCTTTGTGAATGTACGTTGTTCATAGTATAAACTTCCAGATTCATATAATAGTGATTAGGTTGTTTATAAGCAGTAAAAAATAAAAATTTAACTATAATTAGAGCTTAACGGCCGGCTTCTCATCACATGGATGGCAAGTTGACCGTCTATTTTTTTGGGCATTTACATACATGCCTATCAACTCTTATGTATTTACATATCTAACATCTATAATTTAATCTTTTTTTCATTTATATCTTTCAAACCTGACGTATGACATAAAAATACAATCATTTTAACTTTTGAAAGTGAAATTAACTATTTTCTTGCTTAGGGAAGGTTGCATGTCTGTAAAAATTAAATTTTAAGTTATGGTATGTAAATCTTTAATATTATTTTTTTTTTTATAACACCCACCTCTTATGTATTTACATATGTAACAAAATTAAATTTTTTTTTTTTATAGCATTCAATTCTTCCATATCAAATCAAAAATAGCATTATTTTAACTTCTCAAACGTGAAATAGAACTTTTCATGAATAGTAAGGTTGACATTTGTATATAATAATTGAAGTTTGGGTGTTAGATATGCATGTAAGGATATATTTCACTCTCTTAAAGTTAAAATTATGCTATTTTGATCTGATAGGAGAGATTTGTGTGTTATAAATATAAGAAATATTATAATTTTAAAGTAAAATTAGTTCAATCACTTCCCTAAAGAGCTCAATACTACTTGGCCTATAGCCTTTAAATTATTATTTAAGCTTTTTTAATCGCTTCTCTTAACTCTGCCTCCTAAAGGCTAACTTACTGCCTTATGCTTCAGGGTTGTGACGCCTCTTTGCTTCTTGACGACACATCAAACGACACGCCAAACTTCACCGGAGAGAAAAACGCAATCCCAAACAGAAATTCTGCCAGAGGTTTCGAAGTCATTGACAGAATTAAAACAGCGGTGGAGAAAGCTTGTCCTGGAGTGGTCTCCTGTGCTGACATCTTAGCCATCACAGCAAGAGATTCTGTAGTCACTGTAAGCACTTTTAGTGACACTTTCTACAGATAATTAAGTTAATAATAACTACTAATTAAACATTAATTTATCGCTTAAAGCTTGGAGGACCAAACTGGCCCGTCAAATTAGGCAGAAGAGATTCCAGAACTGCAAGCCAAGGTGCTGCTAATAACAACATTCCACCTGCAACCTCCAGCCTTAGTAATCTCATTTCTTCATTTTCAGCTCAGGGGCTCTCTGCTAAGGACATGGTTGCCCTTGTAGGTGGGACTCTCAAATTTTTGTTCGATCATGTTCAGTTTGATAATCATAAGCCAAGCTCAAACAAAATTTCTTGTGTTTTCACCCTAGTTAATACTAACATGATACAAATGCAACAGGTGCCCATACCATAGGACAAGCCAGATGCACAAATTTCAGAGCAAGGATCTACAACGAGAGCAATATTGACCCCTCATTCGCGCAATTAAGAAGGTCGAGTTGTCCCCGTAGCTCCGGCGACAATAACCTCGCACCGTTGGACTTACAGACTCCGACAAACTTCGATAATAACTATTACAAGAACCTCGTGAGCCTGAAAGGTCTTCTTCATTCTGATCAGCAGATCTATAGTAATGGCTCGACTTTCTTTAACTCTCAGGTTCAGAGCTATGCGACTAACCCAGGAAGTTTCAGCTCCGATTTCGTCGCTGCGATTATAAAGATGGGTGATATAAACCCTCTAACTGGTTCTAATGGCGAGATCAGAAAGAATTGCAGGAAGACGAACTAGAAAGAAGGAATTTTGGGTTATTATAGTTTGTGACTGATAGTTGGTTATGTGGTCTTTTAGTATGTCTTATTTTGTTGTTTGTTATAGATGTTGGTCCATATATTAATATAGAAGTTGTTTGTGTTAGCTTTAGTGTTTGTGATGCAATTTTGAGTTGTTATGTGAGTTTGTGTGACACTTTTTTAAAGTATTTGAAGTTTTATTTTCTTTTTATATAAATGAAATAA
The DNA here is from genome assembly GCF_001263595.1 of Phalaenopsis equestris. NCBI lineage: Eukaryota > Viridiplantae > Streptophyta > Magnoliopsida > Asparagales > Orchidaceae > Phalaenopsis > Phalaenopsis equestris. The sequence goes on along the minus strand of NW_018164951.1, from coordinate 2,793,959 downwards.
ATATTATATGAAATATAAATCATTTGTGTATTTATACTTCTTTCAGTTATTATAATTCCATGCATGTAAAATAATAATTATCTCTTATTTGAAATTTATCGATTTTAAATGTGATAGATTTTAAATAAAAGAAAAATATTATTTTATGTTGTTGGAGCTTGAGTTTAACAATATTGATCTAATCTAAGTCAAATCAAGCCCTAATCAACCCATTGAACCCCATTTAGAGGTTTTTCGTGCAACTCTATCCGCTGCCGCTTCGATCCAATTGTGACCATAATCGAGCGCCACCTGTAGGTCATCGTTGACCCCCATTTGCCAGCCATCATAGACCGCCACCTACTTCTTGCAACAAAGTCCCTTTTGAAGTCACAATGTGGCTGTGAAATCCTAGTGCATGTTACAACACGGTGAAAAACTCTATAGATAGTGTAGAAATGCACATCGGATACGATTAACATCATCTCCCAAATATGGTATAACAACACACTCTGAATACGATGTAATGACACCTCATGAAGACGGTGTAACAATGTACCCCAGAAGCGATGCAACGACCTACCTTGATGATAGTGTAACAACACACCGAGGACATAGTGTAAAAATGCATCTTAAAGATGGTGTAATAATGCACCCTCGTGATGGAGTTAATATTAATTTGATTTGCTAGTGTCAAATTTGTTGTGCAACTCCCGACTTTTGCCCCTATATCCTACAAGCCTCATCCCAGCTCACCACTGTAATCTATGTGATGAAGTACAACATACATCTACGATGATCATCTTTATAACTCCATCTTATTTAATTCAAAAAAAGATTGGGTCTGATTACTCACCATTCATAGAGAGTTATTTCAACAATGCTAGATTATGTGATTTTTTCCACTTCTTAGGATTCTCCACTTAAAAATTAAGGTATCTCTTCTTAACTACTTCTCTTTTTTTATCTAAGTGTGCTGGAATCTCGTACAATGCTAAAATTATAAATAATCACTCTACCACCGCAAACCTTTTAGCACACCAAATTTTAAAAGCGCATAAAAAAGTTAGTTTCTTGGTTGTGAAAAGTTTAAATTAAGCTTATTTTTGAGATGATAGAAAAATTTCCGATAACCTTTATTATTATTATTATTATTATTATTATTATTATTATTATTATTATTATTATTATTATTATTATTATTATTATTATTATTATTATTATTATTATTATTATTATTATTATTATTATTATTATTATTATTATTATTATTATTATTATTATTATTATTATTATTATTATTATTTAGTATAAAAACTTCGGATAATCAGAGGCATCAAATTTGCTTCTTATAGTTTATTATATTTCTTGATTGTATAATTGTGTCTTTTAAGACGAGGAGACAACCACATTATGGATGCAAAAATTCAGTAATATGTGCTGATTTAAGTTTAGTGATACTACTTTAGAGTATAGTTCATGGTCTCTCTTTTTTTTTTTTTCACAGAGATCGCTCATAGATATTTTTAGGGAAATTGAAGCTTGTTGTGGTCCGTCCATTTTCAGAAAATAGTTAAGATGGAATGTAGAATTTGTTATCATGCTACAATAGCTTGTCAAACTATCGGTGTATTTACATTGTTTTTCCTCACATTTATGATTTATGTTTAGAACACTGATTTTAATCTTAGCGATGCTTTTCCATGTTTGTCGGCACGTCTCATTCCAATGATTAAATCTCAGTTATTTCATACTAAAGAGGAGTTAATATTAATTTGATTTGCTAGTGTCAAATTTGTTGTTTACCCAAAAACTTTAATCGTACAAGAGGCCTATTCATTCAACCCAAATACTTTAAACTAATTTTGTAACATGAATCTCAACTCCAAATAAACCATTAGCTCTGTTATTAGTGAAGTAGTATGGACCAAAATGAGATGAAAGTTGGGCCTAATACACAAATAATCTAACTCATTACTATTCTCTTAAAGCTTAAATCTATCTATGAGGGCGGACAATACTCGGTAATTATAAATCAATATTCTTTAAAAAAATTTAAAATGTGTCAAGTCAAGTTTAAGTTTGACAAAAAAAGGCTAGACTAAAAAAACAATCATTTAAAGCTAGACTAATTGAAATAAGTTAACAAATCTCAAACCAATGTTAGTCAAAATAATATGAATATATTAAGCACTTACATGTCTTGACAATTCAGTAACAACTCAATTTAAATCTGATGCAATGACCTATTTGTAGTTGAAATGATTAGAAAATAATGTAAATTTATTATTGTATAGAAATAATTTAAAAGAAACTTATTAAAATGTTTAAGATTAGATTTATTTAATCAAGCCAATTTCATTTAAATTTTCTTTGAGATTATTTAAAGGTGACTCGTATCCGAGAAAGATTAAACCCGATCCTAACATTCATTTTTAGCATTTTTTTTTTCATTTGATTAGATTTTGACACACTTAATCTAAATTCAATACTACCGTCTGCTTTGATAATTTCTCTCCTTCATTCTTTCATGTCAATTTCAAAAGAACAAAAGCTATTGTAGTTGTGTAATCATAGATGAGAAATACAATTAAGGAGTTTCTTGTTGAGTATAATTGAGATTGAAAAAAATATATTATAAGCCTTTTAAAGCTATTAAAATATTTAAAATTTACTTATATATTAGTCTTATAATAAATAAATTTACTTCAAAAAAAATAAAAATAAATTTATCTTGCTTTTCCCGACCATTTAAAAAAATAAAATTGAGAAAGAAGAAAATGATAACAAACATGGCCTAACAAAAGTCTAACTCTTTCTCCATGCATCGTAAATCATAAAACACCTTTCAAGTCCCCCACCTTCCATTAAAATCCATCATTTCTAATACAGTACTTCTCTTTTCTCAAAACTTCACAACAATATTAAAAAATGATAACAGAAAAGCTAGAGCTGCCGCCCTGTTCCCCTCAGCTCTCGACAAGTATCAAAACCTCCACACTTTATTCAAACTCATCAATGTGAAATCATCATTTTTCTACGTCCCCCTAACTCAAAATTCAATTTTTGTAATCTTTTTCTAATGGATTAGGTGCATGCCTCCCCTGTTTCTGCCTCCGTAGAAGAATCAAATAAATCAATCCTCTGCTCTATTCTTCTACCCCTACTGTTCTATAAAAACCCACAAAAATCAAACCTTTTGTGTTCTCGAGTCAAATACAGTTGTTTACGAGTAATCAATGGCTTCTCCCCTTCACTTCAGTATCGTTGCTCTGCTTCTTCTGTTCTGTTTGACGAGTTCCTCTGCTCAGCTCTCCTCGAATTTCTATGCCACAACCTGTCCGAATGTGCTCTCCACCGTTCGATCGGTGGTTCAGTCTGCAATTTTTAGTGAGAGAAGAATGGGTGCTTCTCTTCTTCGTCTCTTCTTCCATGACTGCTTTGTGAACGTACGTTGGTCGTTCATAGTATAAACTTTCAGATTCATATATTAGTGATTCAAGTGTCTTGCTCTATGGTTTTGGATTAGGGTAAGATCATACTTAATATTAAGAAAACCACTTGTGGAATGATTCATCTGAAACTTGGTAGATTTTTTTTCTTTTTTGAGTACAGAAAACTTTAAATATTTGAATGGCTTAGATTGAACTTATTATAGAGGGCGTGTGGTCAGCGAGTTAGGGTTGATGTTGACTTATTTTCAAAGGAGAGTCGGATTGAGTAACCTCTGGCCAGAAATATTAGGCCAAATATATATATATATATTGTAAATATCAATCTTTTCCGTGATTTCTATGTAATTATCCCAAATATATATATATATATATATTCTTAAAATAAGTTAATTAGCATTAAAAAAATGTAACTAATTAAATTGAGTTTAACGGGCGACTTCCTATCCCATGCCTAATCATTATTTTAACTTTTCAATATAACTTTTCATGCATGGTAAAGCTGACATTTGTGTAAGAATTAAAGTTCTGGTGTTAGATATGTAAATACAAAAGGCTTGAGTGGTATTTATGTAAAGAAATATTTCACACTCTTTTAAAGTTAAAATGATGGCGTTTTTTACCTCGATATGAAATATTTGTGTGGTATAAATGTAAATGTAATTTTCTCTTAAAGTTAAATTAGTTTAATCACTTCCCTAAAGAGCCCAACACTACTTGGCCTACAGTCCTTCAAATATTTTAAGCTCTTTTAATCGCTTATACTCCTAAAGGCTAACGTTCTACCATCTGCTTCAGGGTTGTGACGCCTCTTTGCTTCTTGACGACACGCCAAACTTCACCGGAGAGAAAAACGCAATCCCAAACAGAAATTCTGCCAGAGGTTTCGAAGTCATTGACAGGATTAAAACTGCGGTGGAAAAAGTTTGTCCTGGAGTGGTATCCTGTGCTGACATCTTAGCCATCGCAGCAAGAGACTCTGTAGTCACTGTAAGCACTTTTAATTACACTTTTTACAGCTGATTAAGTTAATAATAATTACTAATTAAACGTGAATTTATCGCTTAAAGCTTGGAGGACCCAACTGGTGTGTCAAATTAGGCAGAAGAGATTCCAGAACTGCAAGCCAAGGTGCTGCTAATAACAACATTCCACCTGCAACCTCCAGCCTTAGTAATCTCATTTCTTCATTTTCAGCTCAGGGGCTCTCTGCTAAGGACATGGTTGCCCTTGTAGGTGGGACTCTCAAATTTTTGTTCGATCATGTTCAGTTTGATCATAATAAGCCGAGCTCAAACAAAATTTCTTTTGTGATTTCACCCTACTTAATACTAACATGATACAAATCAAAACAGGTGCCCATAGCATAGGACAAGCCAGGTGCACAAACTTCAGAGCCAGGATCTACAACGAGAGCAATATCGACCCCTCATTCGCGCAATTAAGGAGGTCGAGTTGTCCCCGTAACTCCGGCGACAATAACCTCGCACCGTTGGACTTACAAACTCCGACAAACTTCGATAATAACTATTACAAGAACCTCGTGAGCCTGAAAGGTCTTCTTCATTCTGATCAGCAGATCTATAGTAATGGCTCGACTTTCTTTCAGGTTTTAAGCTATGCGATTAGCCCAGAAAGTTTCAGCTTCGATTTCGTCACTGCGATTATAAAGATGGGCGATATAAACCCTCTAACTGGTTCTAACGGCGAGATCAGAAAGAATTGCAGGAAGACGAACTAGAAAGAAGGAATTTTGGGTCATTATAGTTTGTGATTGATAGCTGGTTATGTGGTCTCTTAGTACGTCTTATTTTGTTTTGTTGTTATTGGTCCATATATTTATATGGAAGTTGTTTGTGTTAGCTTTAGTGTTTGTGATGCAATTTTGAATTGTTATGTGAGTTTGTGTTAGTCTTAACACTTTTGGAGAGTATTTGAAGTGTTATTTTCTTTCTATAGAAATGAAATAAATATTTTATGAACTATAAATCATTTGTGTTGTTGTACTTCTTTCAATTATTATAATTTCATGCATGTGAAATAATAATTTTCTCATAGATGAATTTTATCGATTATATGTGTGATAGATCTTAAATATATGAAAATTATTAAATTCAGCAAATGGTCAACATTATTATTATTTTTTTTCTTGTGTTAGGAAATCGATCATTGGAAAAAATATATGGAATTCAACAAATGGTGAAATTATTTTATAAAGTCTTGATTTTGAATATTACATTAGAGAGAATAAAATATGCAATTTTCTTATTTGAAGATTCTTCCAAGCAATAAGATTGTTTAGAACATAAATATTTTGTTATTACCAAAAACTTTTCAATAAACACACTGATTTATCATTCACATTGTTCAATATTTTTCCATGGATAACTTATCTAAACAATCTTTTAGGTAATTTACATTTAAATTCGTAAAAGAGGCCCCAGAGAATTAATTTTTTGGGCTATAAGGCTTATGACTACTTGAAGCCCGCAGATACAAATCTCAGCCCAATGAAGTTCTTTACCACAGTTTAAAATTTCATTCCACCCCTTTCTTCATGGCTTGAATAGCATTGATGAAAAGGGAATCCAACTCCTTGAAACAAGAATGAAAACATTTTAAGGGGTTTTTTTTTTAATTATTATTATCAACCTCTGAATCTTGCTTGCAAATGGTAGAAATAAAAAAAACTTATAAGACAAAACAGTGAGTCTAAAGATCATTAAAATTTTATTTATTAAAGCACTAGATGCTCAATAAATATAAAATTATAGAGAGGTCTTTTGAACCTTAATAAAGTGTTTAGATTTTTCACATAGTTGAAAAACATGTCACATAAAAAATCTATATATATACACATTCAACGACAACTTCTTGAAGAGAGAACTCGCAGAATTTCATTGAGAATCTTAGAGTTATATCCTACATTATTGATGTCAATTTTTACCTAATGATGCCCACTATTAAAAAATTTTGACACATGAACATAAATTGTTAATTCACATAGACTCTTATCATCACTATCAAATGGTTGGTTGCAGACCAATGTTAATGATTACCATGATTATTTTATGGTATTTATTAGCTACCAACTTATGATGCTTATCTTTCAAGTAGTCCAGGGTGACAATCTACAATTGTCCGTTAATATTATTGAAACCTCAAGGTGCCAATGCATATATATGTATTAAACCATGTTTATTATATTAAATTAACACCTCATTTTGTATCCATATTGATTTTCCTTGAGATCAATATTATATTAGAAATACTAATATATGTGTTTAAAGAGAGTAATTTGCAGTTTTATGATAAATATTGTATTAGCATGTTAATGAAATGATCCTTATTTTTGTATATTAATTAATTACTGTTTTAATGATGTGTTGCAGACAAAGTCCATGTGTGTTATGTTAGAAGCTTGAACATGTGATAATATAGAATGCTTATTCTTTTTTTCTTCTCATCTCATTTCATACCTTACTTTTATCATCTTTTGTAGAAAGAAATTGATAATTATTAATTTCTTTATAATATATTATTGATTCTTTGTGATATTTTGGATGATTGAGTAGGCTCATAAAAAAAATATTTTACTTAATATTAAAATTGAATACAATCTTTTGACTTTCTCAACTTTTTGAGCAATTTTAACAAATTTGTAAATAATAAACTTTTATTTAATCTATAACAGAGAGCATTATATCAAGCTATAAAAGGCCACATGCCAAATTTAGTATCATATTATAAGTTATGTTCTTTGAGCCATAAATATTTGTTTAGTTGACACATATTCATGTTATATGTAATAGATATATAAATTATGTTAATATTGCAATATTCATTACAAAAAGGCCCTTAAATGTGCATGGTAGAATACATTTTCTATAGGATAAGGTCATAAATTCATTTTCTCACTATTAGTCACTTGACCCTGCATAATTTGAGACCAAAATAGCAAGCCTTTAATATTCACGTATGAGGAGTTAAGTGGCATACCATGTTTAAGGCATATATGGTCTTCATTATCAAGCTTCATCATTCCACAGTTGGGTTATACTGTGTTTGCAAAAAGAATAATCTTCTATTTCTCTATTTTTAATGTTAGACTTAGGAAAGTACTAGTATTTATCTAGTCAAGGAATAACACTTTTAGGGTATTACAAGTTTGGTTTGGTGCTACAATTTTCCTTTAGTTGTTGATATAATGTAAGCCATGTTTCATTGTTCAATACTCCATTGCCTCTTTGATAATTGGTGAAAGTTATTCCTATCATTTATTGGAGATCCCTTCTTTGGCTACAAGACTTATACCATCAAGATGCTAGCCCCTTTTCTTGTTCTCTTTCAAGTAGTGATGAAGGGAAACTATGAAACAAGTGTTAATTGTGTAAGCATACGTGTTGATCAAGTAGTATATAGATTTGTGAGTCTATGTATCGATCACACAGAGAACTTATTAATTTTCAAAAAAGGGTGAACTTTCTTGTTTGTTAATCCTAAGTTTAGTTTAAAAAGTCAAAATTTTTGGAATTTGAAAGTGACTAATCCTAATTTTGTAAAGTTAAAATTTTAAATATACAAAGGTGTGTTTTCTATAGTGTTCATTATGCTCCTTTGATTTTCATTGAATGAATCCTTGATATTCATCCTATAGATTTCCAAACTACAGTTGACAACCAGATATAAATCCTCCTTAACCTCTCCCAATGCCATAAGAAGCGTTCGAAATTCTTATTTGAGTTAAGTTGGATTAGCCATGTAAATTTTCCCTTGAATCATCCAGTCCTCTATGAAGTTGCAATCTCCTATTGACAATATTGTTATTCCACTACGTGAATCAGCAGTCTTAGATCATAAAAAGTTTTAATATTTCAATTGCCTAAGGTCTGTTTGGGGCAGCTGTTGATTATTTATAATTTGCTAAAAAAACATATTATTCTGATAATCTGCAGATTATCAGAATAATTTGGCTTGTTGTATGGGGCAACTTATTCAGAATAATTTATTGGTAGTTATGGTTGTATAAATGACATTCCTGCCCCTGTCTAGTAAAACTGTTTGGGGCAGCTTATTCAGAATAACTTATTGGTAGTACAGAAGCATATAGTGCAGAAGCATAAAATCATCACAAATCAGTTTCAAAAGATGAGATACAGTTCTCATACTCTCGTGAGTACCAGAAGAAATAAAAAAGATAAATACAAGTACAACAACAATGAAAAATATTAAATATTTAATTTCATACTATGGCAACACCTGTCCTCAGCTGCACTATCAACCTGGGAAAACATTAGATTTCTATCACTGCTAGCAGTGTAATATGTGGGATTGTCAGCCCACCGGAAGAAACCACAATGAGCTAAAACACTCTTGACACAACCGTAGAACTGCCTCCCAAAGCTATGAGACTGACGCGACGTGAGCAACGAAGCTGGTAGTCCACAATAACACAAAATAACTAGGTATGTAACTGATATCCTAGAAGTCATGTTTGTATAACTGTGAAAAAAATAATAATAAAGGAATGTTAGAACTTATCCCAAAAAAAACACATAAAAATTGATCTACATATATACGAAGAAAAGAAAGACTTGTTGGATTAGCTGTCATATATAGTATCTGTTATAGACTCCCTCAGAACAGCCATCTTAGCCACACCCTCCGCGTCATGAACTTCAAATTCATTAAATTCATTCCCATCCTCAGGAATTGAAGGCCCGATCATGATTTCTGATGGTTCTTCATAGACATTCAGCTCTTCGTTATTAACAATACTAAAGTTCGTATCTGAATTGAAGGGTATCGTCAGATGAAGTTATGAAGTGTCATTGTTGCCACCACAATATGCACCTGCTTTTGAAATGGATATGACAGCATATCATGTAGGATGACCAATTTATTCTTCCAAACCCTTAAACATTCTTTCAATTACCCCACGTAAAGAGGAGTAACGTTTGTTAAACATTTCTTTCCTACCACAAATAGTGTCAGTTGCTCTCTCAAAATTAAGAATATGATACCTAGTGTTTGGATAAGGGTTCAGATAGCCCCTCTGCATAGGGTATCCAACATCAACCAAATAGTATTTTTCTGTTATGGAAGATATTTTTATTTGCAATAAATACTTATAACTTTGAATTTTATAAATCAAAACATACCTGAAGGCGGATGAGAAAAATCCTGCGATCTATTCCTCGTAGCATAGGAGAAAATTTGACTATCATGTGCACTCCCTTCCCATCCCGTCATAACATATGTGAAACACATGTTGAAGTCACATAACTCCATGACAATTTGAGTTGTTGAACCACTTCGACCAATGTAAGCCACCTTGTCTTGATTGGATATTTGGGCATCAATGTGAGTACCGTCAATTGCATCTATGTAGTTTTATTTTACAAGGTTAGAAAATATTTATATTTTGATATAAAAGTAAATAAAAGAATGATTACCTTGAAGTAAGACATGCTACGGGGATCAACTGTGATTTGTTATGGAGTATTAGCAAATGATGGATCCTTTGGCCTGATGATTTTAGCGGCTAAGCAAACAAGTGCCTGTATGTCTTTGGAAAAATAACAACTTATTGTCTCCGATGAATGCTAATTGATTCATTTTGTGATAGAATATATAGTGTAATATCCAATACCTCCCTTCTCATCGTTCTCAAAGAACCTTGGAGTCTGTGATTCAAGGATAACTCGTACAGGAGATCCATAAAGATCGGTACTGTCATTCGAAATATGTTATTGAACCTAATAAGATGTCCAGAAAGCATTTCACCTCCCCATTTATCCCCAACAAAGTTGAAGGTCATTCGGGGTATACGAACACTACTTGATCAGTAATACTCCAACAGTAATATGACAATAGCAGCAGCCCATGACATTCTCTTACGGCGTTCATGTTGTGGATCCATCCTAAAGGAAGAAAGATCTCGGTTAGTTCATCAATTATTAATCAATACAGCGAGCAAGAAATAAATAATGAGAACGAACACTCAGCTAGACACTTAGCTATTTAGAATAAAAAATATGTAGAGCTCTACTAATATGCATTCAGGAATCAAGTAAAAGTACATTTTAAAAAAAACACAACTCCAAATAATAGCTGAGTTCATAACTTTGAAGAGTACATAATACATTTCTTAAAAACACATTAAAACTCAATCATCCACAATAACACAAATATTTGAATCACAACTCTGGTTCCATCACCATAAATATGTACCTACGTGTTGTATCCTTAAGTTTTTTCATACATATTGCATGAAAGTACTTATCCGCTACTACTTCAGAGATGGTAGACAAATTTTGAAGACAATCAAAGATTGTGCTTTCAGGAAGTGAAGTAGGCAGTGGTGCTCCAAATGCATCTATGAGACTATCAAATGAAGTTTTCACAAAAGTGTCATTTTCTTTCTTTCTTTTGTATAGCCCGGGTCTCTTCATCTGTGAGCTTGATTCACCCATCTCCCTCTGGTTAACGTTGTGTATTTCTTCTTCAACTGTCACCGGCCATGGTGAAAAATCATCGGGTATTCCTGCAAACCCCATCTCACTAGGGGTGAATGCATGCTTTCTTGTTTCCACAAACCCCTTGAACATTATGTCAAGTTTATCTTTAAGATTCGGCTCAGTTCCGCTCTGCTTGTATTTTTTCGATGTCAGCATTACCTATAATATTAAAATGAGGAGGGGTTTGAGGGATAATTGTTTAAATTGAAAATATATGTAATTAATAAATAAATAATGATAATTTTACCTCTATTTTCTCGGCCCACCATTCATCAGAAACATTAATTTTTTGTTTGATTGGATCCCAGCCCAACCCTGTGGAACCACATTTCAGCTCCTTCCAAATTTTCCACTCTTTCTTCAATTGATTCCATTTAGTTTTAAACTTCAGCTTGTCATAATCCCTTCCAGTCAGTTCTTTAAATATTTTAGTTATATTCTGCCAAATTTCCTTGTTTAAATAGGTGGTTGGCCCCTATTCCCAATCTCAATCTCAGTGATGCAGAGGTTTCAGAAAATATTTGTAACTTTCTTATCTTGCATCGCTGACCACCTTCATTTGTCTTAGCCATTGTGGAACTTTATGAAGAATTGCATATTGCATACAGAAATTGATATTGTAACTCAACAAGCATTAAAAAAATTCTCCAAATTAACCAACAAGAGATGAAAAACATAGACATCTTTATAAAAAAAAACCTATATGCACATAATGAACATACATCCACAAGTGATCCAACTAAAGTTACTAACAAAATGCACCAACAAAATGAAAGATGTCTACATCCAACAAATGAACCAACACCAGTGTCCAAATTTGCTCAGAAAAAAAACAAAAAAAACACAAAGGAATTATGTGGTTATGTCAAAGACCTACATCCACAGTAAGACATCGAACATGTTTTATTTATCAATTATCTAAGATTACATAGCTATGATTCTCAATGGAGAACACTACAACTAAAGTACATGTGTAACAATAAAACAATACTCATCTTATATTTGATATGCAACTTCTCATACATGTCGTGGAATCCAATTCCACTGAAGCGATTGTCGAATTACCATAATGCATTTCCATTATCTAAGATACTCATATCGACAGTCATCATCATCATCATAATGAGTGTTGCAAACTGAAGCTCTAAAGACCAATACAACTCGTAGCTCTAAAATATGAGCAGTGTATTTCCTCTCTACCCTCAGCATTAAAGGAAGCTTGAAAATCCCATAAAAATATACCAACCCGATGCTCTAAATGGCCTAAACAATGAATAGTATTTGCATTGCAAATGAACTTGTAGGTATTGTTTCTTCTCCACAACCATTTTAATGAAACAAAAATTGCATCCAACCATTTTAATGAATCAATATATCTAGTAAACAGTGAAACAAAAACTGCACCCATCCAAAATTTCATAGGAACACCCATCCAACAATTCAGAAATATGTAATGCCAAAACTTTGTTGGGGATAAACCATTTTAATGAAATTTCATAAAAACACCCATCCAAAATTCAATAAGAACCATTTTAATGAAATATATAATGCCCAAACTTACATCCAAATTTCAGATCAAGCAAAAAAGTGAAAGAAAAGCTGCATCCAATGAGTTTGAAAGCACAAGTGAAACAAAAACCGCATCCACATTTCAGAAGTAGCAAAAACAGAGAAGGGTCGAAAGCTTTGAAACAAAACTGCCTCCAAAATTCAGATCTAGCAAAAATACTCATCCAAAATTCCATTAAAACTGTTATAACCTTTGAAACCAGCAATGTTGCATCCAAACAAAGATGCAACGAGGCACAAGTCAGGGGTCGAACCAGATCTAGCAAAATCAGAGAAGAATAAAAAATGATAGTGCATATCAAGCGGGAAACTATGGTTTCGTTAGGAGGGCGACGACGAGGGAGAGCAGAGAGTGGAGTTTTTGCCTAATTTCTCAACGGTCGTGAGGAAGAAGGCAAGGGCGAGGGGGACCGGAGAGGGGCACAGGACGTCTTTTTCACCCTAACGCACGAACTGAATGCATGACGCAAAGGGAGCTCAGCTTATACGAGTTCTCATATTTCCAGTAATATCGTGTATCAGCGATAAGATAACGCTCGAGCGAACGCTCTATCCAAACTCCATTTCGGCGTTTTCAAAACGTCACCGCTCCTAATAAGCTACTCCAAACGGGCACTAAATTGAAAGTAAAGAAAGATAAAAAAATAACACGTCAACTTGCACTTTAAATTCATGAAAATCTCAATCAAGTCTCATGAAAAAATGCAATGATTGCAAACCGAATCAAAGAAGCACATAAAATTTAATTATTACGCATGTTGAGAGAAAACCAAATAAATTTCATTGAGAAACCTGAGTAGAAAAAATTAACACAGGAATACTTTAACCTGAAAGAAAGTTTTGCCTTGTTCTAATAAAATTTTCCCTCTACAATGCTCTCCATTTGCTTGTTATCTCGTGCACACACTCTCAACACATGATAATGACTCCTTAATACTTAGGAAAACTCCCTCACTTCCTTCTCAAATTCCCCCTCACACACTCTCACTATGCTTAGGGTTCTTTCTTACAAACTTGAGAATAAGAAAAAATAAGTCGTGCTCCTATTTTTTCTTTGGTTCAATGAATTTAAGCCGTTCTATGTGAAATGACGAGAATGAAAACCATTTAAACTGCCTAGGTGCCAACTAGGAACATGGGGTTTTCACACTATCTGTCTCATGTGGTGTAAGAGGAATGAGTTCATGTGCCTAGGCGCTAAGATGGGCATCGGGTTTCCAGCCTTGGGCGCCTAGGCACTCACTTGCAGCAGCAGACTGCCTTTTTTCTTTTGGGTGCATCTCCTATCGATCATCGGATCTCGTACTAGAGTGTATGGTTTCCCTTAACTTTATTTTCTCTGGTTGTAGAATGCAAGGCAAGCGTCGGGTTTCCGCTTCAAGCCTCGGGGCGCCAATATTTGTTCCAAATGCTTCCCTTTCTAGCCTACAGCCTACTACCTACAACTTGCAAAAAGAAAACAAAATTACTCAAAAATATAAAATTAATACAAAAAGTGAAGTAAAAATCATGAAATAAATTCACATATTTTATAGACACCATGTAGCTCCTCTTAGAACAATAAGTCTTTAGTGCACAATTAGATATTCCTTCCATACCAAGATTAGTTGGTGCATTATTACCAGAGAAATTTTAGGAAGATACCAAAACTTTTGGTTGTTACATTGTTATTCGTGTCCTCTTTATTATTGTTATCCCTTTGCAAGCACCTTTACTTAACTGACCTTTTTGTGTTTCTTTTATTATTAAAAATGCTATTGATAATTCATTATATTGATTAGGGCTTGAATTAAACATTCTTAATTAATACCATTCTAGTTATCATATTTTTAGATATAATTAATCATAAGGGTTAAACCTATTGAAAATCAAAATTCATTACAATGTGAAAAAAAAATCATATTTAGTTCTCTAAACCATTAAAGAGACATTTTCTTGATATACTTTTATCTTCACCAATTAGCATACATCTATGCTAGACTTTCTTATCTTTGTGATTCAATGACATTTATTCTACCATGGAATTATGAGCCTACAATCTACAATAGACATCCCTCTCCTTCTTTTCTTTGATCAATTCTCATTTAAAAAATTTATCGGTTCTTTCTAAGGTGCTAAACCTTATTTTATTCTCATGAGATGAGAAATTTATAGATGCAACCACAATCCTTAAGCATATGTTTTTTTTTTTTTCATCATGCATCATGTCATATGCCTCATCTTCATATGCCTCATCTCAACTTTTTAGGGTTCATTTTACAAATCTTCATTGACCAAATATTTAGGTTTGGAGTGTCTAAGGTATGTGAAACAGATTTTTCAAAAATCAATTAAACAAAATTCATCAACATTATCTTATGCATGTTCTTTCTTTTTGATATTTCTTTTATACTAATTTTATTACTCATGCGATTAGGAACATTTTTTTCCTTGATTTTTTAACAATAAATAGAAATATCCACCGCCCACTATTCTCATCCATCACAATAGCAATTTTAGGCTATGTTTATACTTGTACAAAAAAAAAAAATTACTCAAAGACATGTTTTCAATAAATAAAGTTTTGGTTAAGCACAAAATTCTCTTAATTCATATCACAAAACAGCTATCAATTTTAATTGAAGTACGTAAAATAAGGAGTTGACAAATTTGCTCTATGTTAGTTTTGTGGAGCCAAAGCACCCAAATGTCCAAGTTCCAGCCGAGCGCTTAGGACCTAAGCGTCGGGCTTGGGTGTTCAAACCGAGAAGGGGGCGCGTTTGTGCCCCTTTTGGGCGCCTAAGCGCCTCATATTGTTGCGCAAACAGAGAAGCCAATGCACGAGCTCCCAATGTGTTGGGTGTGATCTGAGCCTTGGGCACTTAGGCGCCAAGTTTGGGTGCTTGAACCCCCGGAGCAGTTAGCTCGTATTTTTGGTTTTAAGGCCTATTTACAGCGACGATGGATATGGTTCCTGCGCAAGTTTCTTCAACGAGTTCCTAGTGAAGGAGTGAAAATAATTTCAAACAGTGCCTCTTTTTTAAAATTAAACATCCTCATTTTTATTGGCATCTTCTTTCATTAGAATACCATTTCTTTTTCTCTTACCACTTCATAATAATTTGCACCCATTCTCGTGCACTTTCAAGTCAATCAAATTATATAACATTCTTCACTCCTATTATTTGCATTTCTTATATTCTTTTGAGGCTATTCATAATCTTTTTTAGTTTCGATCTATCCAATAAAAGGTAGTCATGATCCCTTTTGTTAGCAAGCAATGGCTGAGAAACTTTGTACACAAAACCAAAACCAATAAAATGAATCGCCATCTCTTCTACTACATCAAAATGCAATTGGTTCTTATCAAATGTATATGATAAAATTTAAAGTTGAAGGTCTATTAAGAAATGTAAAGCACAATTGGTTGGTGAAGGGAACTCTCAATAACGAATTATAAGGAGATGTATGCCCTTTAAAAATGAACACAATTTGTTATCTTATTAATGTTGCATCAATCCACCAGTAGCATATATCTTTAATGGATTTAAAATTTATCTTCTTAAATTATAACCTTCTCAAAGAAGTTTACATGATTTCCCTTCTGGCATATTTTATATATTTGGTTAAGTTTGTAAATTCAATAAATCATTAGTGGTCTTATGTAGGCACCTCATATTTGGTTTCAAAACAGTTCATCATGCTTGCCTTGGTTGGCTTTCATTCTGACAACCATGACTACACTTTTTTTTTAAATGCACTCTTACAGGAGGTGTCATATTTTCTCTATATATTGATGTTATAACTATTACAGGTGATGGCATTAATAATTTACATTTTTCAAATTTGAATTAGCTTCTCATTTTGATCTGAAAGATTGGGATCCTCCATGTTATTTCATTGGTATTGAAGTAGCTTATTCCCCTAAAAGTTATCTTCCTTTATATACTAAGTATGCAATTGATAACCCTAAATGTGTTAAATTACTTACACTAAGAATAATGATACTTCAGCTTATGCTTAATATTTTCTTTCATATAGAACAACATTGTCCAACCTTATTTAATATCATAATATGCTTGGTTCATTGATTTATCTCACCATTACACAACCATATATTACCTATAATATTCATATGATTAGTAACTTTGTGTCACTTTCTAATCGTGATTTGTTCTTTATATTATGTTATCATTATGACACTCCTTTTCATTCTTTGTTAGTTTTTCTCAATTAACTTAGAGTAGCATGCTTGCTCTATTGCTAGTTGGGCAAGCAATCCAATAGATCTCAAATATGTTACTTATTTTGGTTTATTTCTTTCAGGCCACACTTTTAATTCATGATAAGGAAAAAAAAATTAAGTGTAATTTCTCAGTATTTTATCAAAATTGCAAATCAACCTATGTCTCCTACTACAATTATGGCAATTTAGTAGTGGTGGTTACTTGTTGTTGTGGCAATAGCTCTCACTCAAGCCACTCCTATTATTTAGAGAGCTCAAAACACAGTTTTTATTGAAAGAAATAAGCATATTGAGATTGATTGTTATCTCGTTTGTCATCATGACATTGTGATACTCTTACTTTATCTATTACACACTTGATTATAAAATTACTTTTATTTCGATGTTTTTGATTTTTGATGGGCAAACACTCAATGTTTCTTCAGCAACATCACAAAGTGGGGTCAATAAAGATATTTAAATTATTTATTGTCATACAAAAAACAAAATTTGTGTCTAATATTTACAGAAAAATTTATTATTATTATTATTATTATTGTAACATATTCTCAATTTTTTACTAATTTTTTTTTATTACTTCACTCTTGTATCACATATTAATTCAATTCAATAAACAATATTGCAATTTCTAACTTTATTGTTTCACAAATTATTAGCTATCTTTATATGTTTTTTAATATGATTGAAATTTATTTAATCAGTTGTCTTATCAATCAATTTTATTTATTTTTTTTTGGTGATTAAAAAGAAGGTATCATATGTACATACATACATACATACATATTACATACATTTTTACATATTATATTTTTGACATGTAAAAATTACACCTGTTTTGATACTTCTTATATATACAAACCCAGCACTTAAACTTTCATATTTATATATATAACACTTTTATCTTTGGCATCACATCAAAAATGCCACTCCCATTAACTTTTTAAATTGTGGAGCATGGAAGGGTGTTAGATACGTAAATGCATAATATTTCATGATATGTATTTAATTTTTTTATGTAAATCTAAGAAGATCAATGAAAACTTTTTGTATTCTATGTAATTATCAGTTATGAATTAGCCCTTGGACAAATTAGACACCTTTTCATGCTGTAATTATTAATAAAATACTACAAAAAAGAAAGAGCTTTCACAACGTTTATATATATATTGCTATTAGACGAGCTCCGGTCATTCTTGGGTGTGTTAAATATTCGAGTATCATACTTTCAGAGAGACTGTTCTACCAATAGACCACGGTACGCACACATATATATACAAATGCTTGGCATCATCTTTTTTTATTTTATTTCTATCATGATAATTTTTTTTTTACATTTTAATAAAAAAAATGAATGATTTTTGTTGACGAAAAAAGCTTAGGGTCTTTTTGGGGGCATCGGCCCAGCCCCCTGCATGCATTTTAAGTACGTGAGCCTCATCATTATTTCATGTGGCCCTTATTCTTTTATTTATTGTCAGAATCTTACAGCCTATACATGTATATATCACTATATTAGGGAGCCTTTTCCCTTACCATTATATTAAGCCCAGCACAAATTAAATTAAATAAATAAATAAGTATTTGCATGATTGACTAGTCAGCTATATGTTTTGTGTGGATTAGTTGAGGCTTGGAGTGCTCCAGTGTTTTATGAACAATGAACATTACTCTAGCAGCATAAATATTAAGATTAGTGTAGATCTTGATGTTCTCTTATTGTTTTGAAGCATATAATTTATATAAATCACACATGTAAATGGATTTTAAGAAAAAAGAAAGTAAAAAAAAAAACTAAACTTTTTGCATTAAAATCACGAAGGAAAGAAATTATTGGTAGATAAGATAATCAAATGTGAGATTATCAATATCTTTTGTGAGTTTAGAGATAGACTTGCCTTAATTATATATAATTATTATTAATGAAAGCTATTTTAACTAGTTTAGATATTCATAATTTCTCTTTAATTTGGAGCTTGCAGGTACAAGATTACGAATCTATTTTTTATGTTGCTTTATTTGTAAAATAATTTGTTGGTCGGGAGGGCGACTTTGAGGATTATTTTAATTTTGAATGACATCCAAATATAAGTTGTAGCCCAAAGCTTTCCCTAATAATAACTACGAATAATAAAGGCATGCTCCCCACTCTTGTACTTATAAAATATGTCAATATAACACAATTAAGAGTATGATATTATTGCAATTCTTGAGGTTTGTAATGCAATGAATCTAGGTACGAGGGCAAGCCTCCTTTATGAGATGAAGGCAACATGAATAAAAGGAAGGAAATTGAGGGAATGATAAGAAGTTAACAATTACATTATGGATGATCATAATGGCCATTCTCTTAGAGGTGTAGGAATTAAAACTTGAGGAAATACATAATGTAGAATAAAAAGATAATTAAATTTGGTTGAGATAATAAGGAATATTATTTTTTTTTTTATGTTGAGATGTCATAATTTCAAAAAAAATATAAAAAACAATAATACAAAAAGGTCACAAAGAATATTTAAGATGGTTGAATGCCTCTTTCATAAAGTAACGATTGCACAACCAACGTACAATGATGATGAAATAATGTGAATCCTTCACGGAGGTGAAAGCTTGACAACCATAAGAGAATAGTGAGGGCAGAACATACAATTTATAAATGTTATTAAAGATGGTTGGATCCATATATTTTTGGAGACCAAGATGCATAAATTGAAAAAAAATGTGATAAGCACAACAAATTATTAACAAAAGCTAGGATAATCCTCATCTTACAAGTAAAATTAGCTTGACAAAGTGATGGAAATGTCAGGCCGGTCAATAAAGATTATAAAATTTGTCCTTCTTGAAGTAGATGAAGTTTATATAACCTAAAGATGACAGTTTGGCACCACAATGCAAAAAGGTCATGAAAGCCATTAAAAATGATTGGATTCATCTTCTCTAACAGATGAAGGTTGGATGAGAAGAAGCTAAGAATCATACAACACAACACGGTTGAGGAGGCTACTAAAAATGGTTGGAGCATCCTTGAATGAATATCAAGAGTGCAAAACCTAAAGAGAACAAAGAGGTAGTACATGGAGATATTTATATCCATTGAAAATGGTTAAACAAATCCATGTAACACGAAAGGCTGTCATGGTAAACTTTTCATAGAAGGAATAGAAACTAAAACCCTAACTTTTTTTCTTTAATCAAACCATATTTGCAAATTTATATTAGAGTGTCCCACTGAAAACTAGCAGCTTAAGGCAGTTTTCAGCACAGAGTTTTATTTATTAACAAATAAGTATATTCATATATATATATAATTGCTTGAACTCTAAATGTCACCCAACATACAACAGTCAAATAGGTTACCTAAATATTATATTTTTACCATTTATTTCAGTTTCATTTAGATTGCTTTTCCTACTAAGAGAAACATTTTTAATAAATTATCAAATTCAAGCCAAATATCTTATATTTGAATGAGGTGATATACATTAATTTATTGAGTGTAAGGACGACTAATCAATTATCACATAAAAAATTAGCAGAGAAACTATTATAAAAATAAACTAAATAAAAATACGATATTATTTTGTAAATTGAATGAAAAGGGGTTAAGATCCATTCAATTAACTATCTCTGATTGATGAGCTTCGAGCATTAGACCTTTCGGTACAAGAGTAAATATTCAACAATCGCACCACCATCTTATCTACAATTACAACATTTTCTAATGTTAGCCATTAGTCATTTGTATCATTATGATTTTAGTCAGAAATTTGAATTTTGCAGCAAAATCAAAATCTAAAAGTTTTCTTTTATGATCTGTTCATACAATTTCACTAATTAATTTTCAATCCATGTCGCAGAAGCCAAAGCATTAAACAACTTTGCAGTTAGATTATGTCACATTACTCCTTTATTATATTAATATGTATGCAGTATGTTTTCCTTCTTGTCTTTATGGGCAGCTGGGATCTCTATCTTATGAGGAGCTTCTAACATGTATAAGATTAAAACTAGCTAATCAAGTAGAGCAGAGCCACCTAATCTCGTTTTAAAAAAGCAAAGGTTCAATTTTCTTATTTAATTATTTTGAATGATTTGAGTGCAAACCACTCAATTCTTATGTATTTACATTCCGAACATCTAAACTTAAATTTTTACATATATACCAATTTACCTATCCATGAAAAGATTTCTATTTCATTTTTTTAAAAGCAAGCATAGTTTTATTTCTTATGTAATGTAAAATATATGTGGGTGTGTGTGCGCGCGCGCGTGCCGCTTATCCCGATTTGTTGGTTGACATCCTCGGTATAAAACCCCTCAGGTCAGAGGTTCGAATCCCCTCTGACACATTTGGCCTCAAGGAGATTAGGCATGTTAGGGGTGGCTAGAGTCTCCTATATTAGACTCCAGCCATTCCTTTTATATATATATATATATATATATATATATATGCCAAAAGATAGCCTCATCTCATAACCTCAAAGGAATGGAGTTAGTGATTACAGAGGTTATCGACATTAGCATATGATATAATTCACATTATCATCCAATTTACTCTCATATTAGCTTTCATTAAATACTTTTTGATCTCTCTGATTGCGGTGCAGCACTCCAATGAAACATATAAGACTGAAGTAACTAAAAGGCAGAAGATGCTCATCACAAATCCAACCCTCTCAACCATGAAAAGTCATCCCAAGGTCACCATATACTATGACGCACAAAATATCTATAACATAATATTTTTTTTATATAATATATAATACCGGATAAAACATAACTATCATATAACATACCTCACATAAGATTCGCTACATATACTAGAACTTTGAACAAGTAGCAATCTCTAACAACACATTTTTAATCATAGCCATGGAGTAGAAACCCCTCCTCGCTTCTCCCTTCAACTCCAGAGAGTTAGAAGATGACCATGACGAAGAAGAAGACGAAGAAAAAACTTGCTTTGTTAGCTTAATGCTTTTGCTCTTATGGGATCTTGTACTGCTAACTATCTTTTTGTTTGAGGAGATGGAGTAGAATGAAGGAGGAGGAGTTAACGGTGGGATGGTGGTCGTGGTTATGGTGTTCTTCGGCAAGCCGGGTCGAGATTCCCATGTGAAGGGCACGGCTATGGCGGAGACAGCATAGTAGAATCTTAAGGAGGAGTTGCTCTCGAAGTTCTCCTTGGAGAGCATGAGAGAGGAGAACTTGTTGTCTTGAATGCTTATTTGTTGGGGCTCTTGAAACATGGTTTCTTTTGGCTTTATAAGGAGAGGGAGAAAGGAAGGGAGAGACCAGGGTTAGAAAGAAGAAGAGGAGGAGGAGAGGAAAGATAAGGTTGGGAGCAAATGATCAAAAGATTGTTTTTTGTTTTATGGTCGTAGTCCATATATATATATATATATATATATATATAATGTTTTAATCGAATTTTTTATTGAAGTCTCAAAACTATTGAATTTATTTTGAGATTGAAATAATATTTTATTTTATTTCTTTTTATTTTAAAATAAATTTAATTACTTTGAATCCAAAAAATTGAGCTAAATGTTAAATTACGGAGTCTTGTGAATATGAGGGGGTAGAAATCATCCCAAGCACCAAGTACATCTATAACATTGAGTGGTGTTAGGTATGTCGTGTGCAACTATTTATGTATAGTTTTAAAACAGACTGATATAATTTTATGTCAAGATGAAAAATTAATATATTTTAAATAAAAAAAATTATTTAAAGTTAAAATGTTCATATAAAAAGGAAATTAATATTAATTTATTTCCTTAAAACTTTAATTTATTTTGAAAGAAAGGAAAATAATGTGTCCAACGCCTAAAATTCGATAATTATACTTATAATAATTTGATTTTATGAACCTATAAATACAAAAATGTACTTCACTTTTACAACTTAGTTGTAGTGATAATTTTGATGTGATATTAAAGATTAAATTGTTATCTATATAAATTTGAAATTTTAGGTATCAGATATGTAAATACATAAAAATTGTTTGGTATGTATGCAATTGCACCTAATTTTTAAAATTTTGAGAATTTATTTGTTCACTCTAAACTAGTTATAATTAAATGTTCTTATAGATTTTTCATGTAGTAAGGAAGTATTAGTGGAAGCTCTCCGGTTATATATAATATTTAATATATAGTTGGTCAAGAAAATTCAAATATTAATTTTTCTTATAAAAACGTAGGTTAAAATATAAATTTAGGGTCTATTTGGGGCAGCTTATTTAGTATGGTTATATTTTGAAAACGCACATGACCTGCTTGGGTAAACTGCGTTTTAGCAGCTTATGCGTTTTCAAAACGTTGAAAACACGTTTTCACACTGCACTTATCTAAGTGCGTGCGGTGGCAGCTTTCTGGCAGCGATTTGATTTTTTCAAAAAAATAAAAGTTTGTAAGAACCACCGCACATTTCTTATCAGCAGATTATTCAATAAGTTGCAACTGCCCCAAACAGGCTCTTAATTCAATAAAAAATATAATGACATAAATGTAGTATCAGTTAAGAAAAAGCTGCTTTTTTGCAAATCAGATTTATTTATAGTTTGCATAATTGCCTCCCTCCGAGGCAGTTAGCTTGTTAAATTTCTGAATTAATAAAGAAGTTAAGTGCATGTGCCTCCAATTGGCGTACGAGTTATAATTATTAAACTTATTATAAAATAAATATAACTCTGCAATGGTTTAAAAATAAATTAAAAAATAATTAATATCATCAAAATTTAGATCTGAATATTTCGGCTTAAATATTCTACGTGGAGAGGCCGGTAAAGATAGATGAATTTGGATCGGGCAGCATCGGGACCAATGGTTTGTTTAATGCAGTGATCACAAGCTTAAGAGGGTTAGGTTGAGTTGAGAGTGATGGGTGGTTGAAAATAAATATTGCGTTTATATTCAGTCACATTTATTAGCTTTCTATGTCTTGTCATGCCTACTTTTAATTTATTTTTTTTCATAAATCTAACATATCAAAAATTTATTATTACTATTTGTTGAAATCTCTAATAGGTTTTGTGTAAGCTATTGAGTTTTTAGCCCAACCTATCTTACTTATGTACCTTGTTGGTTTCAAGGAAGAAAAAAATGCATTTGTATAGACGAATGTGTGGGGGATAAGGTGAATGGACTTACAAGTAGATGACTTCATATGTATTGGGCGAATATGCAATGTTGCATGAGCTCGTGCAAAATGTTAGATGCATATTGGTGGGTTAGTTTCACCCATATTGGAATGTTATTGTCTTGTCTCAGTCATGTGTTTATTTACACTCAGATTATCATAGAGTTAATTAAGATTTAGACATGTAAAATCTAAGTTGAGTAGCTTTGGATGAGATGAATTTAGAGTTTATTTATGTATGTTATGTAGATTTATTGATTAATTAGATAGGACTTAAAGGTTAATGACTTGTGATTTAGTATGAGACCTCTTTTAACCACTGTATTTCTTATTATTGTTAATGTAAACCTATTTTTGGTTCATCAGGTCAAGTTTGATGCAACATTATTCAATTCATTCTTACTTTAAGAACTTTAAAGTAGTTAGCAAATTATTTCATAACAAAATATGCTACTTTGATGATCCCTATTTAAAGATTCAAACTTAGTCCCTTGAAGAGGCAATCATGACTTTGATATACTATCATCAATGTAATCATGACATCAATATTTATAATGAGAAATATTTTGATTATTAATAAGAGATTTTGTTGCATCGATGATTAATGTGTTTTCATTAACCCAAGTCAAATTGAATATGACTAGATCATTCTATAACATCCATCAATCATAATTTAGTTAATAGAGGGTATATTTTTAATCATCTGTCATTAATAATAGTGATGAATATTCTATATAAGGGTCGAAATATAAATATCCCCTTATTTAGTTGCTTCAAACCATAGTTTGAAAAGGAACCAAAATTCTCAAAAAAAAAAAAAAAGACTCATGAGTATATATGGCCTTATGGCCTTGAAAATTGGAACCAAATAAAACTATTGTCATAAATCAACATCAAAGCAAATGTTACTGCTCTTTCCTCAAAACAGGTGCCATTAACATCTGATGTACACCCTAACAGTCTTTTGCAAGACAAACTAAGTCACATTCATCTTAATAATGAGGTTGTAATTGTCACCCCCAACACTAGCTTGCACCATTGTCATATATCACAAGATAAGTTATGTTGTTATACTAAAAAGTCTATGTGATGTGTATTAAATGTGTATGTTATTTTTATATTAATTGTGCTAATTTTTGGTTTTATATGCAGTGTACAAGAAATTTGGGGAGCAAGGGGAGCGAAGGAGCTGAAGTGGAGTGCCTAGGGTTGAACAGGCACTCAAGTGCTGCTCACGGGCTGTCGGGCGCCCGAATCTAGAGAGTTAGGCGCCCAAACACCTATCATGAGTACCCAGGCACCCTGATTTTGAGAGTCAGGCATCGAGGAGCCATTTTTGGAGTGCACAGGTGCCTATATGCACCATATTAAAGTTGAGACGTCTTAATTCACGACATTTTTAGCCATGAAAGATAAATTGTAATGGAGCAAAGAAATTCTCACTCTCGTCATCGCTCACTCCAGTGCTCACTAGTGCTTCTCCTGTGCGTCTTCATGAGGAATTGAGAGAGGAGTTGCAAGGGTTCTCTTAAAATCTGTACTGTACCTAGTTCTACTCTTGTGGAGGAGAAAGGAAGGTCGGTGGAAGCATAAAGAGAATTAATTTTTTAGCATCGTTGTTGTGGAATGACATTAATTTTCATTTATACTAGAATTTTAGTTGAACACTAAGAGTTTAAACTTGGAAACTTGTTATGTCTTTTTAATGTTTTTTTTTGTTATTTGATGTCTTTTATTTAAAAATCCAAAAATAATTTGCTTTCTTATGTTTATGTTATGAAGTATTATTTTTTTAATGCATTTCTATGAATGTCAATTAAAATGTGTAATTTTATTTGTGATTTTGGCACATAAAACTGTTGAGCTTTTTGTTCTATGAATTTTATTTGTTGAGATTTATTTAATTTGGTAGTGTAGAGTCCCTAATTAATCCTAATTTTGTATGTGTAGGACGCTCTCTTTTGAACTAGTTCTTTACGACCCTGAACTTAAAAGAACTGTTTAAAAAATTAGAAAACTTAAAAAACTCAAAAAAAAAAATCTAGGACCAATGACAAACTTGCCTTAAGAAGAGAATAACATGCCTTGGCCTGATTTTGTGTTTAGATCACTTAGGAAGTATGTCAATCCTTCGATATCTTTAAGCAAGTCACATCCTGATTGATTAAACCCAAAATGATATGTCAAAGATGATATGTGTTTCTCGATATTGGGCATAGGTCACAATGGACCTTACTTTTTCCTAGAAATATAGTTACAACAATGCTCAAGAATAATGTTTGGCAACTTGCTTGTTGCTGCTTTTGAATGTGTCATCTCTCGACGAGGGTGTTTTCCACATGAGCTTATAAAATAGACCACTTAAGGATATTAACTTCTCGATCCACTTGAGGATAAAATCCAGTGGTAGGGGTGCTAAGGAAACGTTATTTGTGAAGTTTCCCTTAGTCTGGAAGTGATTCTCAAAGACTTAATGTATGAATGAAATGTGAAATGTCTACTCCATCACAGTCGTGCCCAAGACGTTGACACAAATGACCTTTCAAGACTACAGTGATAGTTGCCCCCAGCCTAGAAGAAGTTATCATAGACTTTGTGTCTGAGTTGTGGACTATGTAGGATATCGATCGCAGTTGGTCATGTAGGTCGTAGTGGTGAGTTGTGATGATATTCATAGAATGCAAAAAATCAGAGTCAGGAGTAACACAAGTTGTGGGCCACGCAGGACGTAGTGGTGAGCTTCGATGACCATCTTATGCTGGAGGGGTCAGATTTAGGAGTTACATCGAGAGAGATTTAGGAGTCCAGAGAAAGCCCCATCTTCGAGGTGCATTATTACATTGTCTTTGAGATGTTGTTGCACCATGTGTGGGGTGTGGTGTTATGTAGGATGTCTCTTTACTCTGCAATGTATGTCGGGGTTCTACAACGCGCATCAAAATTATGTAAGATGCACATCAAAAGTAAGGGCTTTCACTTTAACGAGTCGGGTTTGGCCTGCAGTGGTCGACGGTGTCTGATGCATAATGGTTGACAATGTTTGGTGGTTGTAGAAGTGGAAGGTTTTTGTTGGATCTGCAAGATTGAAGCGATGTTAGATTTAAGCTTATTTTTCAAGTTTCTGTCTTTTTCTAGCTCAAGATCTCCCTCTATCAAGAGGGGAATAACACTCGATGTCTCTCTGTAAAGAAAAAAAGAGTTCAGATCACTCTATCGGATGACCCCCAAAGAGAATTTCTTGATAGAATGATGATCAATGAATATTTAACTGCTTTAATGATGTAAGAACTAAGACATCCTGAGCTAGTTAGACTTCTCGTTGAGACGGTTCATTCAACTATAAGCTTGTCAAATTTGGAATATGTTTGTCCTTTCAATTATGCACTAAATTATTTCAAAAGTTGTTTAATGGCTTGGTCTGTACTTGATTTGACTTGAATTGGACCAATTTTTGTATTATCCGGTACGTCCGGTTGAGTCGGTCGGTTTGACTGTAAATTTGCTGCAATCAGAGTTTTAGATGATTTTTAATTAAAATTTGACAATTTTTATTCAAAATTTTGGCTTGAGATATGTGTCATGACTCGATATTAATACCGGATGATAAATTTATTGATGATGTATCAATTATATATGTAACGGTTTATCCACATAAATGATTTAATAACTTTGTGTACATTTTTCTGTGTTAGATTTTATGTTTTTCAAAATTAAATGATACAATTAAAATTAAAGATGACTTCAAAAACTGATTTATTAATATAAAATATGTTAATGATAAATGCATAATTACTCCTAAAATTAAATATAAATTGAAAGATCTTAACACTGTAACCACAGACTCATTACTAATAAAAGCATAATATAAAGAAAGTAGCTAATCGTCAACTTAGAAATTAAATAAATTCCCAGAATATATATATATATTACACGACATGCAATTATGATTTTAAAGGTAATGTTTGGCTTGCAGTAGTTAGAAGGATAATATCACTCAAAATCCTGGGGCCCACTTAAGATCATTTTTTTTGTTTTTTTTATTATTTTTTGATTTATATCAATCTTAATTAAATTTAAATTTGTCAACGTAGAGAACATGTGTGATATATTCCTCAATGTATCAAAATAACACTCATCACCCCAAGATTCATGTTTGGTCAATATTTATATTTAATGATATGACTGATCCGCACTGTAGTAAAGCAAACGTTAAACATGCAAGTATCTGTGTCGATCAAATAGTAAACGAATTTTTGTGTTTGTGTATCAATTTCACAGAAAACTTGTTAACTCTTAAAAGTGAAAATTCTCATTTGCTAGTCCTAAGTATAGTTTGAATAGTCAAAATTTTGTGAATTTTCAAGTGTTTAAAATCCTAATTTTATAAAAGTAAAGAACTGAGTAATGAGAGCACGATTTTCTATCAAGTGAGAGAACCTCCCTTGAATTGGACTTAAGAAACCTAGAGTTATCTAAGTGATTCAAATATCGCTGACAATCATGTGCAGATCTATTCCTTAGCCTCTTCCAAGGTCATATGAAGGTTGGAGATTTTATAATACAATTTAGTCTCCTAAATCATGCAAAAACCCTCAGGATTCGATGTTTCTCTATTAACTGTACATTCCTGACAAAAATGTTCCTATTCTCCTAGAAAAGTGTATTTTAACTTAGTTGTTCAATTAGCCTTCTTTCATCATTCTAGATCATAACAGATTTTAACATTCTATACAGTCAGTTTAGAAGTCAATTAAGTATGCAAAGTTAATAAATCATCATTCCCAATATGATTTAAGAAATCACTCAACATTGATATCTCTAAGTTTCCTAGATTTCCAATCAAAGGGAGAGAATATTCTAGCTCCTAAACATGAGTGAGGAACATAATTGAAGTTCCATTGAAAATAGTAAAATCAATTTTATACAAAAGTAAGAACTATCAAACTTAATTGACTCTTGCTTTGCTCTACAAGGATTATTATTTTTACAATGAAACTCCAACTGGCTTTGCCCTGTCACACACAAAATATAGAACACATTGCCTAAACAGTTCTAAGGCTTCTCCTCTCCTTAGCACAAAAATAGTTAAGTAAAATTGATATTGAAAGCTCTTTACTTTTTCCAATTCTTCGTATTTAAGTATCGAACAATCTAATAGACCACAGAACTGTCAAAAGCTGCCCAAAGTCAGTGTTGGGCACCTAAGCGCCAAAGTGCAAGCGTCGGCTTTCCGTACCCTCAATTTCAAATGGCATAAAAGAGTCCTATTTCATGTGCCTAGGAGCTAGACTGGGTGTTGTTTCTTGGCTTCGATGCATAGGTGCTAGTTTGGAGCGCCCTTTTTTCGAGTTCCCCATTCTTCACACAATGTGGCGTCGAGTGAGAGCTTGGAGTAGCAACTATTTATTTTACTTAACTATTAATGATGAGAGTTGGTGAACTTCACGTTCTCTGAAAAAGAAAGATCATAATACCGGATCAATATACGCCATTCATGGCATAAGAATCATGAATCTCCAATTATAATTGTTTTTCATTTTTAATTTAATATATTGTAAGAGTAATTTTTTTGAGAAGTGTAGACAATGGTATTTTGAAAATATAATTAAACTCTTCATTATGAATTTGCATTAATAACAAAAAATATGTTTGTAGAAATTTATATATTTTTTTCAAAAATTCTATTTTTATATGTTTATTTATTGCATTTATAGAGTAAATGATATTTCATGCACGAGTAATTTTAATGCCCTTGATGAAAATAAACTTAGTAGTTTTTAGTTCGAAAGTCATTTTAGATGATACAAATCATAAAAATTTATTAGCAAAATTATCATATATATA
>NW_018164951.1:2741386-2764180 GCF_001263595.1 Phalaenopsis equestris | reverse complement strand
TATATATATATATATATGTTGTGGTTAAATTATTCTTATTTATTAAAATTTGATGTCCAATGTTAATAAAAACATAACACACTCCTACAGTCGCCGCCCATTACTTTTTGCAATGAAGCCGCTTGCGGAATCAAGACATGAACTACAGAATCTCGACATACGTTACATAGTAATGAAGCAGTGCATTGATGCACACCAAAGTCAATGTATTGACGCACCCCAGATATGGTGTAAGGATGCATCTTGAAGATAACGTAATTATGCACCCTAGGTACGATGTAACGACACCCCTAAGTATAGTGTAACAACACACCTCAAAATGATTGCTCGCAACTAACGCACTTAAAAGATAGTGATCTTTTCCGAGCTCTTGAAGTTCTCTCATTGCAGCCCGCCATTATGACTTACATGGTCTACAACTCATGAAATTCCTAAATCTTCTTTTGCGGCCTGCAGATGTCATCACAACTAATGCAACTCCAAACGCCGACCTCTACGACTTACAAACATTTTCATAGCTGACGCAGCTCTCAAATCCTACCTCGGTGGCCTACAAAAGTTATAACAACTCGTATAACTCCCAACTCCAACCTCTTTGACCTAAGAAAGGTATCATAGTCCCCTTCTATGATTGTTGTGGCCAATCGATGCTCTTAAAGTTATGGCTCATGTAGCCAACCACTACCAGGGTTTTCAACTACAGCTTCTACGATAAACTGACGCTACAATCACAGTCTTAAGTTCAAGTCGAATTATTACCTCAATAGCAATTGATTACGACATTTACAACCCATGAAGACTATTATTGTTGAAATATCGTTGTACATCAACTTTATAATTCCAACTTCTCTAACTCAGGAGAAGAGTGACATGTTTGCTCATAATTATTATTTTAATTAAGCTAGACACAGTGGTTTTTTTCTCTTTATAGGGTTTACTATATAAAGTTATCCCCAGCCTATTACTTTAATTACCCGGTGCTAAATTTTTGTGTAACACTAACATGTTAAATAATCACTCAACCTTCATGAATCATTCATCAAACATTAGTTTAACAATTTATATGGGAAACAAAATTTAATCGAGTGCAGTCTTGAGGTCTAGGATGACAACTCTCTGTTTTGTTTTCCAATGAAATACATCAAGATCAGTTAGGAGGTGAATGTGTTGTGATAACATCAATAAGCCATAGAGGCTAGAGTTGAGAGTTGCATGAGCTGTGATAACATTCATAAGCTATAAATGCTAGAGCTTAGAGTTGCATAAGCTGAGGATCACGTAAGATTGGTGGGCTACAATGAGAGAGCTTCAAGAGCTCTGAGTATATCGCTACATTCTAAGTACGATGCTTATAAATAGTCATTACAGGGTGTGTTGTTGCACTATTTTTAAATGCATCGTTACATCATTTGTAGGTTGGTTTATTGCACCATATTCAAGGTGTGTTGTTACTTCATCTTTAGGATTTTTCATTACACTGCATGTAAGGCACGTCGTTGCACCCTATCCGAGTGCATCCTTATATTATATTCGGGGTGCGTTGTCACACCATCTTCGGGTGCATTATTGCACTGTTCTGTATGGTGCTTTTGTTAGTTTGCAACTAATATCGAGATTCTGCAACATACATCATGATTCATTAAGGGGCTTCATTACAACAAGTAGAGAGCATCCGACAGTGACATTGGCCGAAGATTGTAGGAGTGGGTGACATTCAATGGGTCTCCGATGTAGAACACTAGATCACAATTCCTTCTCTTTCAAGCTCTGGGCTTCCTTCGATTCAAGGTCCGGGTCTTCTTTCATGAAGAAGGTAGGGCTCTATTTATAGGGTTTGGGAGAAGCATCTTTGGAAATAAGAAAAGAATATGAACCACAAAATCAGATGAACCCGAGAGATTCCCTCGACCAGATGACATTTTGTGGAACTTTGAGTATCTTAATGATGTCTGAATTGAGTGATCTTGGGCTTGTTGGATTTATTTCATCGCGATTCTCGATTCAACAATAATCTTGTTAGACTTGAATTTTATTTGCCCTTTCAATTGAGCACTAAAAGCTTCTAAAGATAGTTTAAAGGCTCGATCTGGGATTGATTTGACTCAAATTAAACTAACTTTGGTGTCATGGTGTTCATTTTGTGGAACTCAATTTGACTATAAGTTTGTTGAAATTGAAGTTATGAATGAATTTTAATTGAATTTTGATTGCTTATTGCAAAAAAAAATTACCTCAAAATTCATGCTTCATCATGTGATTCATGTCAGATGATGAGAATTTTATTGATAACATAACACATTTATTTATTTAAAAATTTTACTCTGAATAAATGCCATCTTGTCCTAATATATTTTAAATGCTAACTTCTATAACTTATATCGAAAAAGAAAGAAGATATGTGATCCAACACTTTTGACGTGCTTTTGATAAGTAAATAAAAGGGTAAAAATTGAAACAAAAGTTAAAAATTTATGTGAATTTATAAATATTTTAAGTACAATAGATTTTGGGTGAGTTGTTACACTACTTTCAAGACATGTCATTACACCGTCTTCGGGGTGTATCGTTGCATCATATTTAGGATGTATTGTTGCATTGTACTTTATTACCATGTAAGGTCCACCAATGATGACAAGCAGGGGACAAAGGACAATAGTCGACAAGGGTCTGCGATCTATGGTCGATGGTGGTCGAGCAAGTTGTAGGAGCATTGTACTTTATACAACTTCATTGGACATATCCGAGAGATTTCTACGTGTCATGATAATGTCAGAACTGAGTCATATTGTGCTCGTTGGATTTGCCTCATCGAGACATTCAATTGGATTATAAGCTTATCATATTTGAAATTCATGTAATCTTTTAATTAGTGATCCATAGCTTTCAAATGTGGTTTTACTGTTAGATCAGTGCTTGATATGAATCAGATTGGACTAATTTTGATATCTTTGGGTGTCTCATGGAACAGATTAGTTTATAAGTAATGTTAAAATTGAAGTAATTTTGATATCTTTGGTTGTCTCATGGAACAGATTAGTTTATAAGTAATGTTAAAATTGAAGTTCAAAATAATTTTTAATTTGAATTTGGGTGTTTAGTCAAATGATTTAAAAAAAACTGTTTTCTGATGGTAAAAGCTGGAAAATGCCAATCACCTGCAACTTTATCGAATCAACGGTCCTTTTTCATGCTCCTGTCAGATAAAACAATTCGAATGGAATGAAGGAGTCATGCAATTTTTAAAATCTGGAGGGGCTCTTTCGCATAAAACTCCCAACGTTCCTCATTTGCTCAAGGAAAAAGGTAATTTATCACTCCCTTCCGCCTCCACTTCTGTACAAACTCCCAAATCAACCCCATGCCCTAGTGGTTTCTCCAGAGCTTTTTCGAGCATGGTTGGGAGAGAAGAGATGGAGAATACGATGACTGTAACCCAGGTTTTCTCAGTGATAGCGAACGAAGGAGCGGCGCCATCTGAAACCCAAACCCTAGCCTTTGACGAGTGCTTGAAGCCAGCGAAGATGCTGAGAAATGCTAGCGCAGAGGTGGACACCTCGGCGCCGTTCGAGTCTGTTAAGGAGGCTGTTGATAGATTTGGAGGGAGCGCAGTTTGGAAGTCTCAGCTGAAGCAGTTTTCTAACGCTGTCGTGAGTAAATTTTCTGTATTTTGTTTATGCTTTTTCTCTCCAATAATTGAACATTCTTTTGGCTTTTAATTATTTATTAATCAAGTCATTGTAATGTCTTTCATAGCTGTCTAAATATCATTGCATTTCATCTATACTTAAAAAATTTATGTTCTTTTATGTTAGAGCCAAATCTACTGTTTTTTCTTAATTAATTTATAATATATACTTCACTACAATGTTTATTCTGCTCTTAAAATTTACTTTTTTCCTTAGAACTCTTATTTTGTAATTTCTCAGAATAATTTTGTCATATTTTTTTGAATCTCATCATCTTTAACTGATGCTATGTGCTAAAAAATTTAACAACTTAAGGTTATACAAAATTCTCACAAACTCATTGATATGTTTAGAATAATACACATGAGATATAAGTGAATAAAATAATTCCATTAGTGTAAGTGAAGAATTATAAAAGTCATGCCTTATAACTAAATAAGGCATGATTACAATATAATGAATATGAATCATCTAAGATGCCTCTTATGGTGGTATTAGAAGTTCTAAGGTAGGAAAATTATCATCGGGCAGTAGTTGTTTAATGATAGCAGATGATGAATGTTGGGAGTCATTGGATAAGAGTCAGTTAGTTTGCTCATTACTCTCATAGGAGAGAAATTTGTGTGATCTAGAGGATGAACATTGTAAGTCGTTTGTTGGCATACTTTGGGTGATTGATGATATTGAAGATTGGAAGTTGAGCTACTTTGGACGATTGACTTGATCATTTTTTTTTTTGATAGGAGAGGAGATTATCTAATTGAGAAGATGGGTGTCAGATATTTGTCATTGGTAAACATTAGAGCATGATTAATGTGAAATGTTGAAAATCGAGCTATGAGGGACGATCAAGTTGGTTGTTATTTGATAGGGGAGGAAGCCGACAACCCATATGACTGGCATTAGAGGAGAATGACGATGCATTTAATTTTGAAAGCTATATGATAATAATAGTCGACTTTGTTGTTCCCTGATAGAAGAGGAAATTGGACGGTTGAGAAGATGTGCTTTAGACTTCAATTCTTGGTAGTCATTAAGTGTCACTGTATAAGAAATGCCAAAAGTCGAGTGATGATGGATGTTTCGTGTTGGCCGTTCTCTTAATAAGAGAGGAGATAGGACAATTGAGAAGGCAAGCAACAAATGTTTGTTGTTGATGCCATTGGTCACTAGCAAGCATTGGATGACGACCAACAATGAACATTTGAAGTTGAGCAACTATGGTTGATGTGCTTGGTAATTCTCCTAATATGAGAGGATCGGGAGTCTGTTAAGAGAAGCATAAGATATTAATTGTTGTTAGACATCAAACATGCGTCGATAGCGAACATTGGATGACAACCAAAAGGGAATGTCAGAAGAAAGAAAGTGATAGACAATTTGTCTTGTCATTCTTCCGAAAAAAGAGAAGATTAATTAATTAGAAAAAATGAAGTCAAAAGACAATCAATGGAGAACAATAAAAGTTGGGTGATGTTGGGTTGTCAACCTGGTCATTCTTCTTATAGGATAGTAGATCAAACAATTTAAATGGCAAGATCATTGACAATATTAAATGAGGTCTATAAGTAATTGTTGAAAATGAGCAAAAATGGGCATTCAATTTGGTCATTTTCCAAAGATAAAGGGAAACTGGACAGTCAAAAGTCAGGCATTAGATGTTGATGGATATGCAGATGCTGGTTGTTAGTTGATGAGGAATGTTGAATGTTAGAGTGTTTGTGGATAAAGAATGGAGACCATGCTATGAAGAAAATAAGCATTTGAAGTTGGCAGCTAACAATTGTAGATCATTAATATACGTTTGATGATGCTGGGAGATCAATTTGATTGTTGTCTTGATCAAAGTGAAAATCAATAACCGATAAAAGGAACCTTAGTTGTCAACAAACATCTAACGTCGGTTTTTGGTGAGAAAAGTGACGATCAATGAGGAATGTTGGAAGTTCAGCGCTTGTGGATAGAGTTGAATTAATCGTTCTTATTATGGAGGGTAGGTTAAATGATTAAGAAGGTTGGTGTCTGGTAGAAGACTAATGGACATCAAATGAGGGTCACATTAAACATCAACTATCTTATCATCCAGTTAGGAGAGTAGATGTTTTAGATTAGACTTATTTTCAGAAAGGCAGAGACAAACCTAAAAAGACTGGGGCATATTGTATAAAAAATGATCTTAATCTATTAGATTTAAATGAAAATATGACAATAAATAGGACACAATGGAGAAAAAAGATTCATGTAGCTGATTCAGCTTAGGATATGTTTGGGATAACTGTAGCGCTACTGAAAAAACAATTGTTCAAAAAACTACGTTGGTTATTATAATTTTTTTTAAAAAAAAATCAGATCGCAGCTTTCCGACAGCCACTGCAAGTAGTCAAGTATGGTGGAAAAACACAGTTTTTAGCTGCAATTTTTTGAGAACACAGACAAAAATTAGTTTTATCAAACAGGAAAAACTGCAATGCGACACCACACTGCTGCCGTATCGCCACCCGAAACACGCCCTTAGTAGAATAAAGGCTTATTATTGTTGTTGTATATTTGTATATAATATATTTTTTAGACCATTAATAATTATAATTAATAAATTTTAAAAACTTCATTAAATCATTTATAATATTACTTGCTTATTAATAATATTTAATAAAACATTTTAATTAGTTTTTTATTTTTAAATAATATTGAACCTTTACCACTACCAGTGCCATTAATAATGTGTTAAACACTGTCATTGCTGTGTCATAAGCTCCGGATTTTAAAAACAAAGAGTTGCATTAGGTAGTCGACATCAACGTAAAATTTATCAAAAAATCTTGACATAAATCTTTTAAATCCTTGTGTAAATGTTTGGGCATCCCTTAGAAGCGACGCACGTATGATCTGAATACAGTAAAAAGTGTGCAATGACCGCTACACTGGCGTGTGTAGTTTTCAATAAGCAAGAGTTTCCGCATTATGGACAGATTCGGGTAAATAAATTAGTCCATGAAACTAATATAAATAAATCTTGAAATATAGATACTCTCACTGGTAAATTAATAAAATTAATTGATATTATGATTAATAGGAAGATATATATCATATGTATTCAAGAAACTAAATGAGTTGGATAAAAAAACTAAGAAGATTGATAGTTTAGGTTTTAAATTTTGGTATTCTGGTATTAGTCACATTAGAAATGATGTTGGTGTAATTACAGATAAGAGTTTGAAACATAATGTTGTAAAAATTAATAAAATTGTAGTCATAATTATAACCCTTAAGATTGTTGTTGATACTAAATTTTTTTAATATTATAAGTGTGGAGGCTTTAAAGAAAATCAATGGTGAAAAATCGGTAGTACTTGATGATATTACAATTGAAGTATGAAAATCTTTAAGAGATTAAGAGTTTCTTGGCTTACTAAACTCTTTAATAGTATTTTAAAAACTAAAAAGATGTTTGGGGAGTGAAGGAAGAGTAGTTTGGTTCCTATTTAAAAATAAACGGGATGCACAAGAGTGTGCAAAGTATAAAGGATTAAGTCGATGCTTCATTCTTTAAAATTATAAAGATTTCTCATAATCAGTTTGAATTTATGCCCATCAGGCCTACTATGTAAGTTATACATTTATTGAGAAGTTTGATGGAGAAGTACAAATAGAATAAGGAAGGAGGTACATATGACTTTTATTGATTTAGAAAAAGCTTACGTTAAGGTTCCAAGAGAAGTCTTTTGGAGAGTTCTAGAGAAGAAAAGTGTTGAAATGAAGTCATTAAAGATATATACTAGAGCTATTACTACGTCGATGTGTCATATTTTAAAATTATGGGAGAGGGTAATTGAACATAAGTTAAATTATCTTCAATTACCCGCTCCCATAAGTTTAAAATGTGCTATAAAGATTTCTCATAATCAGTTTGAATTTTTGTTGGCCAGGTCTACCATGTAAGCTATACATTTATTGAGAGGTTTAATGGAGAAGTATCGAGAGAATAAGGATGAACTATATATTTTTTTATTAATTTAGAAAAAAATTATGATAATGCTCCAAGAGAAGTCTTTTGGAGAGTTCTAGAGAAGAAAATGGTTGATATGACTTATATTCAAGTCATTAAAGATATTTGTTCTAGAGCTATTATATGTGTACAAACAGAAGGAGGATTGACAAAGTTTTTTCTTATTTCAGTTGGATTACATCAAGGATCGACTTTAAGCCCATTTTTTTTGCTTTATTTTTTTGCTTTAGTTATTTTTTTGCTTTAGTTATGGATGCTCTTACTGGACATTTACAGGAGGATGTACCTTAGTGTATATTTTTTGCTGATGATATCATTTTTTTGAATAAGACTAGATAAAGTGTTCATGACAAAATTGAATTATGGATTCTACATTGCAGTCAAAAAGCCTTCGTTTGAGTATAAGTAAAATTTAATATATGGAGTGTGATTTTAGTAGTAATAGCTTTAGTGGCTGAGTTGTAATTATGGCTGATCAAATCATTAAAAGGTGTGAACGTTTAAGATATCTTAGATTTATTATTCAAAGTGATGGTGATATAGATGTGGATGTTATTAGTAGAATTCAAGTTGGTTGGTTGAAGTGGAGGAATGCATTGGGCCTATTGTGTGATAAAAAAATACCGCATAGACTGAAAGGAAAGTTTTATAAGATGGTGGTTGTCGGTCGTTATTTTTGAAAAGGAAAGGAATGATGAAAAAGGGATGGTTTTTGTAAAATATGAAAATAGTTTTAATATAAATATGATTTTTGAAAGTAATATTTTAATTTAAAAATAGATGAGACCAAACGAGTCACACATATTAAATAGTTTGGACAGCTGAACGCGATATCACAAGTAATACGCTATCATGAAGAATAAGCATATCACTTGATAGTAGGCTTAACCACCTAAACTAAGAAGTTTATGACATCCGTTTGGTTTGCAAAACCTTTTATGTATGGTCGGCAAGTTTCCCTACCTAATATAATGATTATATAAGGTTTATTTTACCTAGGTTCCAAGTTCCCTATAAAAGCAAACCCCTATAGTTAATTAAATCTTAAATGACCGGGATCACGTAAGAAGACTCTCGATTAAGATCAGTTGTTTTACCTTTCAGATTTTTAAGTTTAGGTTTCCAAGAGTGGACACAGGAAAATTAAATTGGAATGACTCAAATAGGAACAGTTATTTTAAGGAATCCAAAAGAACGAAGAGTAGGGGATATCACAGATCCAAGGAAAACCCCGGTGATTTCCCAACTATCATATTGTTTAGTTTTATGTCTTTGAAATAATGTTATTTAATGCATAATCCTGTAATTTATTTTTAGAATTTAGGACTTACATTCACACGATATCTGATCGTGCAAAGAGCCTAAAAAGATATGAGGATTTATACCGTACCGCACAGTAACCTAGGAATCCTAAAAATGTTAGGACTTATAATTGCACAACAAGGTTGTACAAAAGTCCCAAAGATAAGGCGAGGATTTACGTTGCGCTAAACAAAATACCTCGAAGTCCTATGACTTGTTATTTAAACTAAGAAAAATGCTTAGTTGACGTGAACTTGTTTTGATATTGCAGATCTATCTCGAAGTTGCTCTTCTGTGTGTCCTCGTCGTGTTGCCCACGGCGTTCGCTCCAAGCTTCCCGTCGTATCACCTTCGGATTTGATGTTAATTTTAAGGTTACATGCAATTGTTTAGTCAACGATCTGCTGTCGGGTACCTCCTATGAAACCAAGTACTGACCTTCTATTCTATGGTATAGTGTGTAAAAGAAATAGTAACAGGTGTAAGTTTAGTAACATAATTTAAGAAATGAACTAACATGAATTGTATCAACAAAAGAAATATCACCTAGAAAACTCAAGAAAGAGCGGCAAATGACCCATGATAAAAGAAAATTTGAGAAAATCGGCAAATGACTTACGATGGAAATCTCGAAGCAAAAACAACAAATGGTAACTCAAGGAAAATCACTGAGAATACTGGGAGATTCCGGAAAAAAATCACGATTGCTTTACCAAAAGTTCCAATAAAATCCCACGAGAAATTCGAAGAAAGAAAACCTCAAGTACTCGGGTCAGGGTTAGGCTCAGAAATTATATATTTGTACTCGATTCCCCCGTTAGTCTTGTGTTGGTGAATGATACTATCATTCTATAGTTCATCAAGTCCCAGGATTGGGTCATGATGTCATAGGATGAAATATCATTCCGCTCTATCACTGGCTTGCCTTTGTCATCACTGCCCTAAGCCCAAAACAAAGAAGGTACAAGTCTCCTGCTAGTCTACTTGCGACCTTGCTTGATGATTTATATATAGCAAAAGGCTATATATGCGCACTTATGCATCAGACATAAACATAAAAAGCCTAAACCAAGAAACAAGAAAAACAAATCAAAAATCAAGAAATGAAAAAGAAAGAAGACCAACCCTCTTCCAAAAACAAATTTAGAAAGAGAAAACCAAAGCGGCAAGAGGGTTAGCCTAAATCATTTGACTGGTGGGACTTTCTCGAATAAGTAAAAAAGGTGAAATGCACTTCCCCTTCTAGCTAGAAACATCTCCAAAGGATACAACATAGAAAATTCTCAATCATTCTCAAATATTAGGAAATTCTTCATCTTTTCTATATTGTCTCTTTTTCCTTTTTCCTTTTTCCTTTTTCCTTTTTCCTTTTCTTCTTTTCTTCTTCTTTTTTTATTGCAAATGATCTATCCTGCAGAATTGGGCCCCAAAACATTTCCAAACATCTAACAGATCATTCCTTAAAAAAGAGCATTTTGAATTCTTTTAAACATTAAGAATTGACAAATTTTCTTTCACCAAGATTAAAATATTTAATTTCACATCAAATTAAAAGAATTACAACAAATTAAAAAGAGTTCCATCAAATTAAAAAGAGTTCCCACGCCACATGAACCCCACACTATCCAAAGGATCGCATATAATCACTCATGACCTGGGCAACAAGGAAAACCACCCAAAATAGGCTCACGGGTAAGGGTAACAAGAGAAGCCCGCCCAAGCCTAGCTTACGGGCAAAGACACCAAGGAGGGACCAAGAGTACAGAGAGGAAATCAACCATCAAGCTTACGGGCAAAGACACCAATGAACTACCAAACAGATGCATAAAGGACCAGACATCACAGAAAGGCTCACGGCCAGGGACAACAACACAGGCAAGGCCACCAGCCAACAACACAAAAGGAACCACACTAAAGATGCTCACGGGTACGAGCAAGCAACAGGGAATCAAAGAACCAAGGCGTGGAGGCTCACAGTCAGGGACAGCCAAGGGGAGCAACACAAGGCCCAAAAAACAAGCTTTCTCAAAGCTCCAAAAATTAAATAAAATCACTTGGATGTGTTTCGAACAAGGGCAAACATAATAGGGAACCAAAACTCAAGCCCCAAATCGATATTCCATATAATATGCATTCAAATATGTAAACCGTAGCTCGGAGTTAAACCAATACCTCAATTAGGCCCCTAAGAGGTCTACAAAATTAAATTTTCAAAATCGCAAAATCAAACCGCAAAAACAAATCGCAAAATCGACTTCTTAAAGTATTAAGACGGGCTCCAACATATTTTTGAATAGAGGAAATATCAGGAGACAAAACCAAACATCTGAAATTAATTTTTTTTAAATCTAAATAGATTCCAACATTCTTTTGAATAGGGGCAGTAGCTGTA
The DNA here is from genome assembly GCF_001263595.1 of Phalaenopsis equestris. Lineage (NCBI taxonomy): Eukaryota > Viridiplantae > Streptophyta > Magnoliopsida > Asparagales > Orchidaceae > Phalaenopsis > Phalaenopsis equestris. The sequence goes on along the minus strand of NW_018164951.1, from coordinate 2,752,794 downwards.
AGGAGCAAAAACAAGACTCAAAACAACTACAAAAGGTCTTAGAAACCAAATTTCAACTATTCATGCATTTCAAACGTAGAAGACATCAAAGAAACAACAAAACAAAGCCCTTAACATCAAATCCCAAGCCGAGACATACATTTTATTGGGCCAACCCAAAAATAAGGTCTAAAATCATTATTAAAATCGAGCCATTTTTCAAGCCAAAACAAAACCAAGCCCGAGATGTTCAACACAGGGCCAACCCGATAAGGTCCAACCCAACAGGTGACCAAAACTCAGCCATCACGAGGCAAAATCGAGCCAAGCACAGTGGCAAAACTAAGCCATTTAAAAGCAAAATCAAGCCCAACACATGGACAAAACTCAGTCGAGCACAGGGACAAAACCAAGCCATTTCAAAGCAAAACCGAACCTAGAACAGGGGTAAATTCCTCAATGCTTTAAAAAAAAAAATTGCACCCATCATATAATCCGAACATGGGGGTCAGAAAACAAAAAAAATACAGGTATCGACCGTTACTTTTTTTGAAATATGAAAATAGTTTTGATGTAAATATGATTTTTGAAAGTAACAGTTTGGTTTTAAAATAGATGAGACCAAACAACTCTCTTATATTAAATAGTTTGGACGGCTGTGCGCGATACCACAAATAATACACTATCCTGAAGGATAAGCATGTCACTTGACAGTAGGCTCAACCACCTAAACTAAGAAGTTTGTGACATCCGTTGGGTCTGCAAAACATTCATGTATGACCGACAAGTTCACTTACCTAATATAAAGATTAGATAAGGTTTATTTTACCTTGGTTTCAAGTTCTCTATAGGGCAAGCCCCTATAGTTAATTAAATCTTAAATGACTGGGGTCACTTAAGAAGATTCTCGATTAAGATCAGTGATTTTACTTTCTAGATTTCAAAGTTTAGGTTTCCAAGATTGGACATGGGAAAATCAAATGGGAGTGGTTCAAATAGGAACAATTATTTTAAGGAATCCAAATGAGCGAATAGTAGGGGATATCACAGATCTAAGGAGAACTTCGGTGACCTCTCAACTATTCCTATTGTTTGGCTTTATGTTTTTGAAATAATGCTATTCAATGTTTAATTCTGCAATTTACTTTAAAATTTAAGACTTACATTCACACGGTATTTGATTGTGCAAATAGCCTAAAATAGGGCTGTCAAAAAAGCTCGTTGTTCGCAAACAGTTCGTGTTCGGTTCTTCAATGAGTTCGTGTTCGATTCGTTTGATAAATAAACGAGACAAACGCGAACAAACTTTTTTCGTTCGGTTAGTTAAACGAATCAAACACGAACAGTGATGCGTTCGTTCGTGTTCGAATCGTTATTGTTTGAAATATAAAATAATATAAAATAATTATATATAAAAAAATTATTATATTTTAAAACATTAAATTTTATAAATTATAATATATAATAAAATAATAATAATAATATATTAATATACTATAGTAATAATATACTAATATAGATATTGTATATTTATATAATATAAGTTATATAATTAATATATAATATTATTTTTATATATTAATATTAGGGATGTCAAATTGGCTCGTCGTTCGCGAACAGCTCGTGTTCGGTTCGTGTTCTGCTCGTTCGTTAAGAAACGAACACGAGCTTATTTCAAACAAACTAAATTTTAAACGAACCGAACACGAACACAAGCTTTGTTCGTTCGTGTTCTGTTCGTTTACACCCCTAGCCTAAAAAGATAGGAGGATTTACACCGTACCGTACGGTAACCTCAGAATCCTAAAAGTGCTAGGACTTATAATTGCACAACGGAGTTATGCAAAAGCCTAAAGATAAGGTGATGATTTACGTTGTGTTAAACAAACTACTTCGAAGTTAAATGACTTGTTATTTAAACTAAGGAAAATTTTTAGTTGACATGAACTTGTTTTGATGTTGTAGATCCATCTCGAATTTGCTCTTCTGTTTGATCTCGTCGTGCTGCTCACGGTGTTTGCTTCAAGCTCTCCATCGTAGCACCTTTAGATTCGATGTTAATTTCAAGGGTATATGCAATTGTTTAGTCAATGATCTGCTACCGGGTACCTCCTATGAAACCAGAAACCAACTACTGGCCTCCTACTACTGGCCTCCTATTCTAAGGTATGATGTTTAAAAAAAACAGTAGCAAGTACAAGTATAATGACAGAATTTAAGAAATAAGCTAACATGCATTGTATTAACAAAAAAAATACCACTTGGAAAACTCAAGAAAGATCGACAAATGATCCACGACGAAAGAAAATTCGAGAAAATCGACAGATAACTCACAACGGAAATCTCAAAGTAAAAAAAAAGGCAAATAGTAACTCAAAGAAAATCACAAAAAACACGAGAAGATCCTGTGTTAAAGACCACGAGTGCTTTACCAAAAGTTTCAATAAAATCCCACGAAAAATTAAAAGAAAGAAAATCGCAAGCACTCGGATCGGGGCTAGACTCGAATATTATATATTTGTACTCGAGGGACATCGAAGGCTACTATCTGTCACCCGGATGTATAGAGCCCGCCACTCAACTAGAAGGGCGCCCGCGCCCTACTAAACCTAACTTAGGAGGGTACTCCTAGCATGGTGCTGATAATCAACAAGTGGACAATCAAATTACGATATATTTAAAAATTATATTTTAGCTTGCATAAGGATTTCAAGCATACAAAAGGAAGTTGTATCAATTTTGCAATAAAAATATTTTTTTATAAATATTGTATTTGTTCTTATCCTGTTTTGTTCTTATCAGTTTTGAAAAGTTATGATTGTCCGCGAGTCGATCACGCCATCGGGTGTAGGACCACTAATAACCTAAGAAGGTACGAGTCTCCCGCTAGTCTTGTGTCAATGAGTGATACTATCATCCTACAATTTATCAGGTCCTAGGATTGGGTCTTGATGTCATAGGATGTAATATCATTCCGCTCTATCACCGACGTGCCTTTGTCATCATCGCCCTAAGCCCGAAAAAACAAAATCGACCTACTTGCGACCTTGCTTGATGGTTTCATATATAGCAAAAGACTATATATGAACACTTATGTGTCAGACATAAGCACCGAAATCGAACCAAGAAGTAAGGAAAAAAGAATAAAAATGGATATGAGAGAGAGGAATCAACCAAAAGATCTAAAAGGCGAAGGGTGAATCAACCCTCAAAACTTATGACGAAAAGACTTGAAACTGAGGGCCTAAGATCTTTGAATCAACCCAAAAAGGATATCATTTTCTCAAATATTATAAATGGATCAACCCAAGAAGGGTATTCTTTCCAAATCTTATTTCGAACAGGTCTAAACGGGCCCGAATCATTGTGACGATTGTATACACGGCTCCGCCTCCACTTACATACTCACACACCCAAACCTGAACTCAATTGTGACATTTATGTTATCCAAATTTTAATGTCGAACTTGCGCCAATTTTATAAGTTTTCAAATCCTCTCATAAATCTAATTCCTATCAACTTTATGATTTCCCGAAGTGAAGTTGCAAGAGCCTTTCATATTTCACAAATCGAACAAAAAGGATGTAATTTTCAAACGACCACTTTCTAAACTCCAAAAACCTTGCATGTCACATCAAAATGTCACTGCTAATAGCTTCAAAATCGCAACTCAAAATGTCTTACAAAAATATACTTCAAAGTCCCAAAAACTGCAGCACAAAAACCTCCAAAAATTGCGGTTAAACACTATCAAATAAAACCTCAAACTGCAACTACCAGCCCCCCAAAACCGCAGCCAAGTACTACCAAATAAAGAGTCCAACTGTGGCTCGAAGTCGCAGCCAAACACGCCTCAAAGCTATTCCAAACATCTAAAAGATCATCTTTTGGAGAAAAAGAGCATTTGAATTCTTCAATTAACAAGAATTGAAGTATTTCACCTTGCAAACATTAAAGCCATCCAATTCCACCTTAAATCGACCAATGAGATATGAACCCAACACCATATAGAGGAACCCAAACAGATGCTCTCGAGTAGGAGCAGCAGAAGGAGCCACCAACCACCACTCTACACAAAGGAGCCACAGACATACGGCCAAGAACATCAAAGGGGGTGGCACAAACCAAGGAACCACAACAGGAAGGCTCACGGCCAAGGGTAGCAAAAAGAAAATCAAGCCCAAACCAACCAAGGAACCACAACAGGAAGGCTCACGGCTAGGGGCGGCAACATAGGAAAAAACACCATCCACATTCAACATAAAAGAGCCACAGGAGAAGGCTCATGACCAGGGGCAGTAAGGAGAAAGCCAAGCCCAAATTCAACACGAAGGAGTCACAGGAGAAGGCACACGGCCAGGGACAACAGAGGGAAATTCGAGCCCAGGCATTCACAAAGAATTCATAGATAAGGAATCACGCCAAAAGGGGGGGGGGGGGGGTCGGGGGGGGGGGGGGTCATAACTAGGAATAATAAGAAGAAAGCTAAGCCCAAATTAACCACAGCACAAACCCCAAGCCAAAAGCTGAAGACCTTAAAATAAAATCAAGCTTAGCTGCTCATACATTTTAAACCAAGAAAGCGGCAGCAAGGGCCAAAGCCAAACCACCAAAATCAGCCCTAAAAGTTAAGAAAAAGACATTTTTTATTTAATGTATTATGAATAGAGAAGGCAATAAAGAAACAAAACAACGCCCCAAAGCAAAGTTTTCAAAGCTCCCAAAATTAAATAAAAAAAAATCACCAGCATATATTTCGAGCAGGGGCAGCCATGTGAAGTTAAAACTGGACCTGCAAGTGGCCAAAACCAAGCAGCCATTCAACTAAACCGAGCCCACTAAAAGGGCCAAAACAGAGCCACCAAAAATCAGATTCCACCACCTAACATGGCCAAAATCGCACCCAACATATGGGCAAAGCACCCAACATATACTTCGAACAGGGACAGATAATAGGAAACAGAGAAACACAAGTGAGTCTCTAAAGTCAACATCCCAAAGCATCGAAACGAATTCCGACATATATATGACAGGGGTAACCATAATAGAGAGCTTAAGAACTAAGTCCCAAATCAACATTTCATTTAGCATGTATTTCAAATAGGTCAATAGTATCATAGAGCAAAACTGAGACGTCCAAATAGGCTCCTAATAAATTTGAAAAAATAAATTTCCATCCAACATGCATTTCGAGCAGAAAAAGGCAGCTGCATGGATTATGTTCCAGCTCATTAATCCTATAACCATTCTCATTCTTAATGTTAAGCTCAAATAAATCTTAAAGTAGCCTTAATTTCCCAATTCCAGGTGCATTAGAAAGAACATGTTCACGATCAAAGATGCCCCAAATCCTTTTCTCTTCTCCTCTCAGCAAATAAATCTTAAAGTAGCCTTAATTTCCCAATTCCAGGTGCATTGGAAAGAACATGCATTCAGGAGCAATTCCAAATGACAGAGATTAGAAATATTGCTTATATCACCAGGCAAGAAATCATTAGAACAAAAATTACCAAAATGTATCAATTATGAACATATCAAAACTAAGACATGAGAATAGGGTAACTAGATCTCCTTTGGATGTTTGCAGAAAGAAAGACGAAGAGGAATACCTTTTAATGTAGATTCAATGCAAACTCAAGAACCAGCCTTGAGAAAATAAAATCAGCAAAAACTCTCTTAAGAACCTTGATATAAAAGCCTAAATTTCCTGAAAAGCCTTGAGAAATACAACAGCAAATATTCACGATCAAAGATGCCCCAAATCCTTTTCTCTTCTCCTCTCAAAATTTTTAACAACCCAGAAAAGTATCCTAAGAAGCCCTTTTATAGGCAGAGATGAGAGGGGGACAACCACCTACCATGATTTTGTGGTCGAATAAAACAACGGGGAAAGAATCGCCACAATAAAGAAGAAGGTAAAAGCTCGAGAAGGAGAAGGGTCAGCCAACCCAGTTCCCGCGATTGGAGAGCCAAAAGGTCGGGCGGCCACGCAAGGGCTGAGAAGATTCGAGAGAAGGGAGGCGGCCGCGTGGATCGTCCAAGGGAGCTAGGGCACGCAGAGAGAGTGAGACAAACACCTGATCGAGCCGCGGGGGTCAAATGAATACTAAGAGTGCGGGAAAGGGGTTAAATAGGTTTTAGGATTAAAAATGTTATCATAATTAATAATATAAATATAAAAAATTAAATATTTCCAAAATAATATTTAATTCGTACATTTTTATTCATGCGTCATATCTTAACAAAATGAATGTTCTTCCTAGGTAATTCTGACATTCCGAACGCATTGGCGCAGTCTGTTTCGTAGTCGGATGTCATTTTGACGAATTCATTGATTTGTGTACAATTTTCTTGTGTGCGAAATTATGGCAATATTAATGTATTTCCTAGCTAAAATTGGTGTCCCGGACGCGTTAGCGCAGTCCATTTTGTCATCGGAGGTCGTCCGGAAAAGTTCGCATTTTTGCCCATCCTTTAAGCTCAATTTTAGTTCGATCTCTTGCAATTTAATGAATTTTATGCATTTTGTGTGTGTGTGTGTGTGATGATAAAGTTCTGAAGAGGTTTCCCTAAGGTTTGGGATCCTATTGGTAACTTCTCTTTGATTTCCTACATGTTAGTCCTTAACCACTCAACCAAACGGCAATGGTTTGAGATTCATACGAGACACCACAAGAGAATCAGGAGGTGGCTTGAATTACTAATAGGGATGGATCCTAATATTAGTCTTCTAAGATAGTCAACAGGAATTCTTAGAGCTAGATTCTAGGATCTAAAGATGAGAGAAATGACCTCAAAATGAGGTCAACAACAGGTAAGTCCCAAGGCCAACATCTCAAAGTGTTGAAACAAGTCCCAACATATATTTGAACAAGCGTAACAATAATAGAGCTCAAGAATCAAGTCTCAAATCAACATTTCATTCAACATGTGATTCGAATAAGGAAATAACAGGAAACATGGCAACCAAAATAATAATTCTCCAACATAAAGATTTCCAACATAAAGATTTCTTCCAGCATGCATTTCAAACAAGGGCAGCAACAATTATTATGTCCAGCATGTATGAATATGAGCGGCATCAGAATGATAGAAAAAGTAGAAGTGAGAAAGAGTGGGATCATATTGCTTGAGATTTATTCAAAAAAGACATCATATATTGAAAATAGCTAGGCAGACAAACAACAACAATAGGCTTCCTACGACCCTTGTATGGCTCCCATTCATCAACGGTTTTGGCCCAATTCAAAAATAAATTTGAGTTTTTCTCCTCTCAAAATATTTTGTTGTGCAAGCCTCCCTAGCATCCTTCACATTTTCCGGAAAATGTATTTTCAATTTGTGCATCTTGCTCATATGTTCCAGCTCCCCAATTCTTTAACCATTCTCATTCTTAACATTAAACTTAGTTAGTTCTCAAAATAACCTTAATTTCCCAATTGCAGGTGCAGTAAAAGAACACATTCAGGAGCAATTCCAAATTATGAAAACTAAAAGGAACATTCTTTTTGCCATGCAAGAAATCATCAAGACAAAATTGTCAAAATATATCTTTATAAATTATGAACCCATTAAACCCAAGGCATGAGAATAGGGTAAAACAAATATCTCCTTTAAATGCTTGCAGAAAGAAAGAGGGAGAGGATTACCTTTTGATTGTAGATTTAAAACAAACTCAAGAACTAGCCTAAGAAAATAAAATCAACAAAAACCTCTCTTAAGAACCTTGATGCAAAAGCATAAATCTCCAGAAATCCTCGAGGAATATAACAACGAATGTACACGACCAAGGATGCCACAATTCTTTCTCTTCTCCTCTCAATATTTTGAACAACCCACCAATGTGATTTTATAAGCAAGGAAAAGAGACAGAGCTGCACCTACCGCGATGTTATGGCCGAATGAATTAATGGGAAAGGAAACAACGCATTTAGAGAGGAGGAAATGTAGCCTCGAGAAGGAGAAAGATCGAACAGCTGAAATCTTATAATTGGAGAGCCGCTCGGTCGAGCGGCCACGTAAAGAAGAAGAGGAGTCGGAGAGGAGGAAGCCTCGTGGATTGGCCGCGGGATCTAGGGCACGAGAAGGGGGGAGGTGAGCCGAGCTTTTGACCGATGGAGGACCGAAAGAAGGGAAGATCGAATCGGGTGCGTGAGTTAGGTGAAATAGGTTTTAAAATAAAGATTTCTTTTATTTTTATTATTTTATTTTATTTTATTGTAGTAGATTATTTAATTATATTAATTAGTGTGTGATTTGCATGTGTGCAGAATTATGATAATATGAGTGTCATTTTTAGGTAAAACTAACATCCCAGACGCACTGACGCAATCCATTTTGTAATTCGGTGTCGTTCAGACGAATTCACATTTTTCACCCTGTTTAAGTTCAATTTTAGTCCGACTTTGCACATCTTAGTGGATTTTGTGTATTTTGTGTGTGTGGGTGCGTTGATAAAGCCATAAAGGGGTTTCTCTAAGGCTTGAGATCCTATTGGGAAATTCTCTTTGATTTCCCACATGTTGGTTCTTAACCACTCAACCAAAAGATGATGGTTTGAGACCACCCAGGCGAGACACCGCAAAAGAAACAGAAAGTGGTTCGAATTTTTAAAAAGGGGTGGGTCCCAGACCTAAAGGCTAACAATCTAGTCTTCTAAGATAGTCGATAAGAAGCCTTAGAGCTAGATTTTATATCTAAGAAGAGAAGAAATGACCTCAAAATGAGTTCAACAGTGGTGAGCTTCAAATACTCTATAACACAGATTGTTAGCCTTTAGAAGAAAAGCATAAAACGAATTTAAGTGTTGCTGAGCTGAAAATGCTTAGTGGATGAGTGACTTGACACTTAAAGACAAAATGCGAAATGAATATATTTGTGATAGGTTTGTTGCAGCTCCAGTGGCGGACAAGATTAGGGAGAGTCGTCTTAAATGGTTTTGTCACTTTAAATGTTGACCATCTGATGATTCGGTTTGGAGAGTTGATGTTTTAGATTCGTCTTATGTTAAGAAAGGTAGAGGTAGACCTAAAAAGACTTGAGCATGTTGTATAAAAAATGATCTTAATTTATTAGAATTAAATGAAAATATGACACTCAATAGCTCGCAAGGAAGTAAAAGAATTCATGTAATTGACCCCAGTTTGTGGGATAAAGGTCTGTTTTTGCTGTATTGAACTCTCACCTTCTTTCTCTTCCTCTTTTAACCAAACACATGAAATTCCCAGTGCATAAGCAAACCCAAAACCTGACAACAATCACTTTGTTGAAGGAGAAGATTGGTTCTATCTAGCATGAGCATACCAAATTCATCAAGGAAAAACATAGTGAGCTCATCAACTTGAACATCAAGAGGCTCCTCTCTTCGATCTTTGTATGCTCACAATTGCAAGAAAGCCGGTCAAGGCGAAGAGCTCCTACAAAATTCTCATTGCCACTATTAAGACAGTCAAAACCAATGGTCTATTGTTGTTGTATTGAACTCTCACCTTCTTTCCCTTCCTCTTTTAACCAAACACATGAAATTCCCATTGCATAAGCAGACCCGAAACCAGACAACAATCACTTTCTTGAAGGAGAAGATTGGCTCTAGCTAGCATGAGCTTACCAAATTCATCAAGCAAAAACATAGGGAGCTCATCAACCTGAACATCAAGAGGCTCCTTCTCTTCCATCTTTGCATGCTCACTGTTGCAAGAAAGCCAGTCAAGGCGAAGAGCTCCTACAAAATCCTCATTGACACTATTAAGACAGTCAAAACCAAAGGCTAAGCTTTATGTAGTCAAACCAAAGGTGAAGCCATTCGTATTACTTGTTTTCTCTTGGCTTTCACAAGCTATATTCATCTAAATCCCTTAAATCCGTCAAAAGGTGGATTCAATAAATTTGAGATTCATAGTAAAATGAGATTTAGAAACCTATAGGATTCATTTTGACAATTTCTACCTTTTGATGGAACTTTTGACAAATCTTGCTTAAATCCTACTTAAATCCACCTACCATACTATCCTTAAATGTATATATACATTATATATTTATGGATTCAGAGGGGGGCATTTTGGCTAGGGTTGTAAATGAGCCAAGCTCACTCAAGCTTTGCTTGTGTTCGACTTGTTTGAAATTAATTCTTTTCGAGATGGGCTCGTGTTGTCAAAATGGTGGCTTCGATAAATTTGAGATTTAGGCTAGAATGTTGGTAAAATGAGATTTAGAAATCTATAGGATTCATTTTAACAATGTCTTTTTTTGATAGAATTTTTGACAAATCTTATGTAAATCCTACTTAAATCCACCTACCATACAACCCTTGAATGTATATAGATAAGATAATACTTATGGATTCGGAGGAGGCATTTTGTCCTAGGGCTGTAAACTAGTTGACCTTGAGCAGCTCAAGCTTAGCTCGTTTGAAATTAATTTTGATCGAAATTGCTTGTGAAAAGTGTATGCATGTTTGATTTGAATTACATATTCATGTTTGTGTTTAGCTCATATTCGACTTAAAATAGACTCGTTTAAATTAATTAAAAATATATATATAAGATGTTGGATTCGAACTTACACCATTCTTGTGCAATAAAAGGTGCGGAACCACATGACCACATGAGTTGTAATAATTTAAATTTAGATATAAGTATATATAATATATTGTTTTATAAATGTTATATATAGTTTTCTTATTTTGAGCTAAAATAAGACTAACAAAATCAAACAAAAGTTTGTTTATGTTTGACTCGTTTATATTTTGAGCTTAAAAAATTTGTCTGTGTTCGGGTCGCTTCTTTAACGAACGATTCAAACCCATGTTACTTTGCAAGTCGAACACGAGTTGCTCATGAAAAAAGAGCTTTTTTGACATCCCTAATTTTGGCCATCTACCAGAATCCTAAATACCATATTAAATGATCTAAATTAGTCCCTATTAATCATTTTATTTTTTTTTGGGCATATCAATACCTAAAGAAATTCAAAGTTGAATGATTTTGTACTCGTAAGATTCATCTTATCATGACTAAAAATGTTTGTTTTGATCTTAAGCATGCAAAATTTAGGGACATTTGTTCCCTTCAAATGGCTTCAATAACTTTATAATTATGCTTAAAATGTTTGAGTAATGCTAATGTGGACTTAAATGAAAGTATTCTTGGTAGTATCAGGTTTTTGTGGTTAAAATGTTTCTTCATTGACTATTAAATTGTTAAAATGTATTTTGAATGGTCTCATACTCATTTCCTAAAATTTTTATTTTAAGTATGTGCTAGCAGCTTTGAGTTATGGAATTTATATCAGTATTCATGCTTGATTAGATAAATTTTTTATCTATCAATCAAGATAAATTTGGGGCAGCTGCATTATTTGAAGAATCAATTGTGAAGCTGGTGAAGAAGAAGCTTATTCAAAAATTTGCGACGGCTATTACAATATATATA
>NW_018164951.1:2693611-2741369 GCF_001263595.1 Phalaenopsis equestris | reverse complement strand
ATATATATAGAAAAATCAGACCGCAGTTTTCTAGCAGCCACCGTAGGTAGCCATATTTGGTGGGAAATCGTAGCTCTGTAGCTTTTTGAGAACGCATTTGTCAAGAAGGAAAAACTGCGGTGCCGTACTGCACCACCACCACACTGCCGCCCAAACGCACCACCCTAAGCTTATCAAAATTACTTAATCTCTTATCTTAGCTTTTCTATATATTTTATTTTATTATTTCTTATTACCATGTCTACTATATATATCATTAGAACTCTAGTTTTGGTTTATTTTCTACTCTTTCTGCAAGCCCCTTAGCTTTCTTATAATCACTATAAATTTCAATATTATTCATTTCTTGCCTAGTTTTAAAAACAAGTCTATTTTCATTAATAATTTTTTGTACCTCCTCATTCCCCCAGTAATTCTCATTATCTGATCTATCACATGAAAGCTTCAACAACAACACTTATAATGAAAATAGAAATGAAATGTCAAGGTACTTCATTTTGTTTTATTTTATAGCAAAACTAGTCTGTAATCTGGTTTAAGCATTCTCTCACACTGGGTGAGATCATATGAATTAGGTATTCAACGATCAAATTGGACTTTTAAATGTAATTAGATCAGAGCTATGCGGGTCAGCTTAAGCTTCTAGACTGCAACATTTATTTAGGGTGCGTTTGGAGCAACTTGTGCTTATCCTGAAACGTGGCCTGCTGGTAGCCTGCGGGGTTCGACCCGCGGTCTGTGTTTAGTGTAAAAATCCAACTGCATTTTCAGACAAGCTGTCGAAACATGTTTTCCAAACAGTGAAACGACGTTTTGAAAATGCCGCCCGCAATTATAAGCTGCCCCAAACGGGCCCTTAATCAATATTATTGATTTGATTGTGTCAATAGGAGTTTCAGGTCTCAAATCAATACTTTGATATTAAAAATTTTAATTAACTCATCCACTATTAAAGTTAATGAGAGTTGAATATGTTTCTTATTAGTAAAATATAATAGAGTAGTATGGTATAATGATAAATTCATATGTTTAAGATGGCACATCAGTAAAAATGCTTTTGTACATTAAGTTCTTATAAAATTTTCAACGCGGTTGGAGTTCTCTTGACCTGGTTTTAAGTGGGTGTCAAACTATCAATTTGAAATTTCTTAGTGCTTTATAATATGCGGTTGAGAAGGTGGCTCGTGGGTCTTGAAGGCCAATGGAACTTCAAGGCCCAAGGTTTATGTAGCCAGACCAAAGGCATAGCCATTGGTATTCTGATGTTATATTCGTCTAATCCTATAAATTTGTCATAATAGCAAATTCATTAAATTTGAAATTTAGGCCAGAATTGAGGTAAATGAGAATTACAAATCTATAGGATTTATTTTGATCTTTTGATAGACTTTTTGGCTAATCATGTGCAAATCCTACTTAAATCCGCCTACCATACAATCCATAAATGTATTTAAACTTGATTTTTATGGATTTTGGAGGGGCCATTTTGGCCATCTACCTGAATCTTGTATACTCTATTGAACAGCCCGAACTAGTCTTTATTAATACTACAACAACAACAACTACTACCACAAGCCTTTATCCCACTAAGTGGGGTCGGCTACATGTATCATTTTTCTCCATTGTGTCCTACATGAGTTAGTCTTTATTAATCATTTAATTTTTTTAGGCATGTGCATGTCTAAATGACTTCAAATTTGAACGATTTTGTATTCATAAGATTCATCTTGTCATGACTAAAGATGTTTGTTTCGGTTGTAAGCACACAAAATTCCAGGGATATTTATTTGCCTCTTTCAAATAGCTCAATAAATTTGTAATTATGCTACAAATGTTTGATTTCGACTAATTTGGACTTAGATCCCAACATTTTTGGTATTATTGGATTTGTGTAGTTGCACTGGTCTGCATTGACTACAAATTTGTTAAAATGAACTTCGAATGATCTCAGTTATTTCCCAAAATTTGTCGCTTAATTATTTTTTAGGTTTGTGATATGAAATTTTTATCAATATTTATGATTGATTAGATTAACCTTTCTGTGATCTATCAACCAAGATTCTATTTTCTTCCCTTTACAGTATCTAAGCCTATCAAAATCACTTAATCTCGTATCTTGTTATTCAATATATTTTATTTTTTCCTTTAAGATCTAAATGTACTGTATATTTTATTTGTACTTGATTATATATATATATTTGTTATCTATTCTTTTTGCTAACAAAGATAAGATAAGATAACTTTCTTATTATCATTATAAATTTTTGCCAACATTTAGTAACGCATCTCATTGTCATTGTATGATCTATCGTAGACAAACTTCTACAGCAACCCTCTTAATGAAATTAACCATCTTATTTGTAGTTACATGACACTAACCTTAATTAAATCTTGAGTTACTTTATTTCTTTATAAAACAACACTCTAATTTGGTTTAAGCATCCTCCCACACTTGGTGAGATCACATGAATAAGATATTCAAAGATCACATTAGGCTCTCAAGTGTAATCAGATCAGGGCTATGCTGGTCAACTAAAGTTTATCGACTAGAACTTATATTCAATCCATGTTATTAATTGTTTTGCATCAATAGGGGTAGCGGTTCTCGAATTCATACTTTGGTCTTGGAAATATTAACTCAATTAATATTAATGTTAAAGAGAGTTGAATAAGTATCATATTTGTAAAATGTAATAGATTAGTATGGTTTGCTAATAAATTCATATGTTTAGGATGCCACATTGGTAAAAATACTTTTTTACAATAAGTTCTTACGAAAGTTTGAATGAGCTTGGGGCTCTCTTGACTCGTGTTTAAGAGGGTGTGAAATTGTAAAATTTGAAATTTCATGGTTAGCGCTTCTTAACTTGCAGATGAGATGGGTGGCCCAGTAGTTCTTTCATTATTTTGAATGTTGTTTATCATTGCAAATTCTATGTTATGATTTTCACCTTAGAACAATCCATTTCAGTCTCTATTGATCTATGGATTGGCTTGCAACATTTTACTTTGTTTCCTATGACATGTTATGGTTTTTAACTAAAATGTTCTGTTATTTTTTGAGTGGATGGGAAGGAATGGAATGAAGCTATGTGAAACCTACCCCCAATGGACCGTGTTTGACCACCCTAGATGTTGAGCTTGTGTTTGCTTTTATGACTTTCTTGAAAGGAATATTTACATACATAGCACTCAATTCCTATGTATTTACATATCTAACACCTAAACTTCAATTTTTACATACGTGCCAACTTACCTATGGATGAAAATGTGTACTTCACTTTTTAAAAGTTAAAATGTTGAAATTTTTTAAGCCGGGTGAAAGATTTGGGTGATATAATATAAAAAAGTAATTTCTAGGTGTTAGTTATGTAAATGTCCCACCTTGAAAATGTATTAATTTTTGAAGTTATGATAATCATGTCCCATTGCAATTATGAAAATAATGCTAAATCCTTTTTTCTTGTGTATGATTTTACATGCTCGTTTATGCATAAAAAATAAAAATAAATAAATAATAAAACCTCATTTATGCATGAAATTGTAAAATCTCTGAGTTCGCATAACCTGGCCGAGTGCCCTCCATCAGGTCGATTCATCTTATCTATTATGATCAACAATCGCACACAGTCGCAGTAGAGACACAATCACAAGTTATAAATGGTTTTTGATAATGTGCCCGTCAAAATTTTGTTATTTACGAAGTGTTTCATGCATTCCACTCAATTCTTATCTATTTACATATCTAACACCTTAACTTCAATTTTTACATATACACCGCCACCTTATCTATGCATGAAAAGGGGTATTTAAAAGTAAAAAAAATTATATTTTTAATGTGATACAAAGATTTAGGTGATATAAATATAAAAACTAAAGCTTATGGGTTAGATATGCAAAGACCTGAGAGCAGCATTTCATCTGGTTTTCATTGGATTATTTTATGAAATGTTTTCTAAGATTTAATTAATTTTAGTTATAATATTTTCATATGCATTCTATAAATGTCTCAAAGCGCCTTTTCTTCTCAGAAACACCATTCAGTGGAGGATTGTGAGCTTATAAATGTGCAAGAACAGACTGCTCAACTGGAGAAGGAACTCATCCTAAAAGAAAGTGAAACTCGTGAAGTTCTGAAGGAACTCGAAAGGACTAGAAGAGCGGCCGACAGCTTAAAAATAAAATTACAGGAAGAACCCTCAGTAGTCCGTAAATTTCCCGAAACCCACACAGTCATGCAGGCAACACGATCCCCGGTATCAATTTTAGCTGTGCTCAGCCAAGCAAAATTGAATCTGAGCAGGAAGACAAATGACCTGGCCAACATTCAAGCTTCGATAGACTCATTAAACCAAAAGTTAGCCGAGGAGAAAGAGTCAATCAAAAAAACTCGTGAAAAACTTTCGTTAAACAGAGCCGCTGTTTCTTCTTTAGAAGATGATTTGAACCGAATGACTTTGAAACTGCAGTTGTCCATAGATGCAGAAGAGAAATTTAATGGAGATCCTGCAAGCATTTCATTAGAGATTAAAAATCTGATTTCTGAGAGAGAAAACTTTAAGCAAGCCACGAAAACTGCAGCTTCAGAAGTATTGAGATTAACTTCTGAGATTGAACAGATGAATGTTAGTATAAAGGCTGTTGAAATTAGGTGCTCAGCTGCTAAGAAGATGGAAGAGGCAGCTAAAGCCACCGAAGCCGCTGCGTTCGCTCGGATCAAAGCTCTTATAAACAGCAACAGCTCAATTTCAGGTTTGCAAAATGAACCTCCACTCGTCCTTCCAATGAATGAATATTTCATCCTGACTCGCAAAATCAAAGATGCCGAGGAAAACTCGAGGAAGAAAATCGAATGCGCCATGCTTGAGGTTGAAAAAGCGAATCAGTCGAAGCTGGAGCTGATATCTAAACTGGAGGAAGCTGAAGCGGATGGAAAAACTAGCAGAAAGTTACTCGAAGAAGCCATGAACCGTGCAGAGGCTGCAAATCGAGAAAAACTAGCATTTGAAGAGGTGCTGCGGAGACGAAGGTCCGACCATGGCCAACGTAAACGCTGCATTCATAACTCTGCCAAGTTTAAGAACTCCTATCCGTCTCATCAAAGAAGAGACACTAAGTTGATTGATCTTAATGGGCTTAATGTGATTGGTGATTATTCTAGGAATAGAATAAAGCACACATTGTCTATAGGAGAAATACTGAGCAAGAAGTTAGTTGGTCCTGGAGATGATAATGATTATGACACAGTAATACAGATGAGATTGAATGAAAAAGCGACGGTTCCTCTTGGTCAAATACTGAGTAGAAAACCTGAAGTTTTATCTCCTGAGAATGGTTGTGGATCTGCTCGTAAGCGGCATCATCATACGAAGAGGAAGAGATTTGGGTTTGTGGTGTTCTCGCATCTGTTGAAGAATGAAAGATTGAAGAGCAAGAAGAACAGCAAGAACAAGAAGAGAAAACAGATTTCAGTTCATGGGTGATTATGGTGTGGATGTTTAGTAGGTAGCTCTTTTTCTGATATGTTAGTTTTGTTCTGGATATTGTTTTTCGTTGTTTATCCCCACTACTTGTTGCATATCAACAAGCTGTTCTTGTCTGTAAAAATGCGTGTTTTGATGGCTCTGCTGTTCTGTTTGGTGGAGAGTAGTTTTGTCTTCTGAACAATTTACTGTTAGATTGAAGATGGAAGTCAAGGCATCTGAATTACTCAAATCTCTTACGAGTTAAAACTCTTGAAGTGCAAGCTCACATTTTCATTTGGCGCTTTAGGATAATGAATTTTGACAAAATTAAGAAATTATCATTGAGTTTTATTAGAGATAGAAATGTGGATATTGATTATTGACAGTGGATCATGATAGAAATATAGTTGTGTGAGGGGTGTACACACAAGGATTCATGACACGAACATGGCCTGATAAATTGTTGATAAGTAGGGCTATGAACAAACCAATGCACTTGGTGTACAATTTGAATTTTGTTTGATTAATACGTGATTAAAGTTTTTCATATTGATAAATAAATAAATTTTGATATTTTTGAAGTATGAATGTCAAATGAACCAAAAATAAATATGGTCTAAATTATTTATTTATGATTATAAATAAATTTTATTGTTAAACAAGTAATTTGTTAATACTATAGTAAGCTCAATGATAATTAGAATAAAATATGATTAATTAAAATTTCTTTAACTATATATCTATTAGTGATGCATTATCAACAAATTTCATCTTTTAACATGAATTTTGAGGCGTTTTTTGTGTAAGAAATATTTCAATTTAAATTAAAAATTATCCAGAAGTCTATCAGTGAACCTAAAATCAACTTGCTGGCTTGATTGTACGATTCCAATGATATCCAAATTAATCTAATTTGAGTCAAATTAAGTCCAGATCAAGTTATTAAACTTATTTTTGAGGTTTTAGGTTGTTAATTGAAGTGTCAAATGAACTCCAAATTTGATGTGTTTATAGTCAAATCAAGTATCTCAATGAGAGGAACCCATCAAGTCCAAGTTCATCTAATTATGAGGTTATTAAGGTCATGGTATTATCAAAATACCACTTATGATGAAGAGGAATCAACATGGGTTGTTTGATAGGGTAGTTATTTACCAAAGTACAAAAATGCCTCTTTTTAGGACTTATAAATAGATCTACTCTCTTCACTTGGAAGGGGAGGGAGGAAGGAGGAGTCAAATTCCAAAGCTATTCTGGACTGAAGACCTGTCGATAGCTCCTGTTTTCCACATCAACTATTGCTCGCAGTCCGCTGTCGACCACCGCCAACCGCCCCCTGCTTGTCACCGTTTGTGGACTTTGTAGAGTAACTAAGACGCATCCTGAATACGGGGTAACGAAGTATCCCAACTACAGTGTAACATACTATCATCAATACTGGGTAACAAAAGTATCTTGAATTTTTTTGCAATAAAGTATCCAGAAAACGAGGCAACATAGGATCCCAAATACTTTGTAAATTATTATTCTAAAGACGGTGTAACAAACTATCACAAGTACGGGGTAATGTGCAACAAGGTATCCCGAATACGAGCTAAATAAGTATCTTGAATATAGTGCAATGAAGAATCCTAAATTTTGAGGAACAAAGTATCCTGAATACAGTGTAATGACACATGATAAATATGGTTTAACAAAGTATCCCAAACACAATGTATCAAAGATCCGACGATAACTCCATAGGACAACTACTTCCGACAAGCTTAATTATAATATGACAATTTTGCCCAAACTTCAAAAGTTTTTTATATGTTGTATAACAATAAGTATTATCTCTGGTAAAAAATAAAAAACCTGAGAGAAAAGTTGCAACCAATAATCTGTGTAACATCAACTATAACCTCTTTAGCCAACTGACGCTCTTGCAGCTACCAATGATAGCCTATTTAGCCAGTTACTTCTATAACTTTTAACTATGACCTATGTGGACAACTAGTGCTCTTGCAGTTACCAAATATGGCCCGTGTAGCTAATTATGCAACTTCCCACTATGGTCACTCAGGCCTACTGACGCTCTTACAGCTACCATCTACTACCCATGTGTCTAATTATTATTGCATTTTCCTACTATGATCTTTGTGGTCAACTGGTGCTATTATTGCTACCAATCACAACCTATGTGACCTACGAGTATGTGGTCAACTGCTACTACAAATTCCAACTATGACCTCTGCAACTAATTAATATTGTTGTAGTTTTCAACTACGACCTTCATAGCCAACTGGCACTATTGCAACAGTTGACTACAACTTTTATGGCTAACTATTGCATTTGAAGCACAATTACGATCTTTGTGGTCTGCTATCGCTATTATATATCATTAAAAATTATTTTTGTTGCACAATTATAGTTATTAAAGTTGAATGACTATTGTGCGCCTATAATCATCAGTTTTTTAATTCCATCTTCTCTAATTTTAAAGAAGCGTAGACACATATACTTACAAACATATATTGAATAATGTTTTTTCATGTAAATAATGTTGGTGGCTTTTTTTTACTTTTTGTATAGCGTTGAGACATTAAAATTATCACTCCACTGTCGTAAAACATCCGACAAAAATCATAATATAATATAACTTAATATTATTATGTATATTAATTTAATGTAGCTATTTTATTTTTTTTCTTTATTTAAATGAAATAATTTATTAGTACTTATTTAAATTATTTGACTGCAATAAAGTTTGCTTACAATTTTTTATTTAATTGGCCTAAATTAGTTAGATGTTAATTCAAAATTCATTTTGGCAGTAAATTCTTGTTTGGTTGTTTCCATTAGCTTAAAGAGTTTGTTTATTTATGTTAGAAAATTGTTTCTTTCTTGAGAACTAACATACATACCCTTTATTTTCTATGTATTTATATATGAAATATTTAAACTTTATTTTTAAATTTATGGTACTTTGTCCGGGCATAAGAAATTGGTAGTCTTTTGTATATGAGATGGATCGATGGTGGCTCAGTGATTATGCATTTCCTTTTTTGTTGAGATATCCCGTGCATGAACTCTTGCCAACAGGGGTGTAAAGAAGTCAAACACGAGCGAGCCCAGGCTCAGCTTGTGTTCGGCTCGTTTATATTTCGAGCTCAAAAAGTGTGTTCGTGTTTGACTTATTTGCTTAGCGAGCTGAACACGAGCTGTTCACGAACAAAAAGTCGTTTTGACAACCCTAATCACGTAGCTATAAGATGTTAAGGATTGGGGCAAGATTTAAAACAACATTTGAATCTGATATAATAATTTTTATTATTTTTTTAATTAATATTTTTAATTGATTATAAATCTTTGTAACCTTGTAGTCAATAATTTTTTTTAAAATACTATTCATAAAAATATATATATATATAATTGATTAGTAATATTTCGAGCCAAAATGAGACAAACATGTACAAATGAGTCAAACATGAACGAATAAATATTAGTTCGTGTTCGGCTAGTTAACTTAGCAAATGAGCTGAACACAAATTTCTTAACGAGCTGAACCTGAGTTGTTCGCGAACAACGAGCCGTTTTGACAGCCCTGCTCGCCAACTTCTTAAAAATAATAATTTCAGATTTAAAGCCAAAATTAATATATATACTTTAATTTCAAAAGTAAAACAATCTGTCGATATGTCCGAGTGGTTAAGGAGACAGACTTGAAATCTGTTGGGCTTCGCCCGCGCAGGTTCGAACCCTGCTGTCGACGATTGTTTGCTTTTTGGTACATTTTTTTTTGGCTAATGATCAGCGTAAAGTAGTCCAGCGGAACATTGGAACGCGACATTTTGATTTTCTGTGAATAGCATTTCCATCGCCGTACTACGCCGCAAAACTCCGGCTCGTCTTTTCTTCTCCGTTATAACTTATTATCGAAAGGAGTTGGTCGAGCAGGGCAGCTTTGGGAGTAGACCAAAACCTAATTGTTGAATCGTTCTCTGGTAATAATTTGCATTTCTTTACTGTGATTTTAGATTCGTTAGACGGCGAATAGAGGCTTCGTTCTTATTGATTCTCAATTCTCCGTGGATTTCTATTTGCTGCAGCTTTTACATAATTTTCATTTTATCTCCGCGTATTAGATTTTTTGTTCGTGCGTAATTATTCAGGTTATGCGTGCTGCTGCTTCTTTTCTTTTTTTTTTTTTTTTTTTTTTTTTTTTTTGGTTTTTTTGGTTTCACTTCTTCCCTGTATTCAATTTCCTGATCCTGTTTCAACAGATTCTGATTTACTATGGGACTGGTATTGAATGGGAAGTTGTGAGTATGCTGATTGATAAACTTTCAGAAAATTTAAAGAAATACATGCGTTAGAGCTCCATGGCTTGATTTGTGCTCTGGCAAAATCATTTACTTTATATATATATATATATATATAAATTCATCTTTTTTTCTCCACGATTGAGTTGTGGTACATCCTAATGTTAGATAGAGTTGATACCACTAAGCCTTTTGATAGAAGATGTTGTCTTAATCTTATGATAAATATGATCTTCCGAAGATTATGTTCTTTTGGCTTCTCGAATCAATGAAAATTTTGACAACCTTCTACTGTACGTAGATTTGTGAGGTGAACAACTGCTCACACTCATTAGATTTAGGTATCAAACTCAACTCTTTCCTTTTTATTAATGTCATCAAGGAAAGGCACAGTTACAGTTAATTCACCGGTTCTAACCTTTGTTCCTGGTCCGCTATAGTGGCCTCCTTCTAGTTTGCATTCTCCTTTGATTTCTGTGGAAAACTTGGTTGAACATTTTAGTGTTGTATTCTACTGTGCCGCAGGATTTAGTGATGATCACTATAAATTTGATTCCAAGAAGAAGAGGTTGTTGCAATATTCTCCTTGTCAAGACACTTTTGATTCTACTCTTATTTCTCGTGGCCTTTGGTTTTTCTCTCTTCTAGAATTTGTTAGAGATATTCCAAAACATCTCTGCCATGTAATTTGTTAACATAGAGATATCTTTCAATAAAGTACCGATTCCTGAACTCTGTTATGTAATTTTGCACTGTCTCATCTTATTGTTGTTGCAACTCATGACATTTTCAATGTCTTTTTTCTCTGCACCTCATAAAGTAGAATTCTTATCCTAGCAACCTTTTGAATTGTTGCCATGTTTTGTTCTGAAGATCATGATTGATATAAAGTGTTCCATTACATTATTACATATTTGGTGAGTTTTGGCCGAGCAAATAAAAGTTTCTCTCGAGAAGAATATTTGTAGAGACTAAAATAAGTTTCAAGTTGATCTAGCCATGGATCAAGCTTCTTGACATGAATAGAACCATAAAATACAAGAATATTGATGCATCAAGCTTCTTTGAAAAGTTGCTTGAGGCATTGTCTTTTTTCGAGTCTTCTTCTTGCTTGGTAGAGCTATTATTGGTTCTCATTATCGAATGACAAAGACATCTTTATTTGAGTCGATCCTTTTGGTTCTTGATTCATCACTAGTACTATTCATTCACCATCTTCATCATCGTGATTGTCTACTATTAAAAGAATGCGACTTGGTTAGCCACTTCGTTGGACTTATCTTCTTATGAAGGTTTCATATTAGCTTTCTGTTTTTTTTTTTCTTGAAAGATCTAGGAAGTAGACAAGTTCCTTGTCTTTTAGAAGCTATTTTTAGTCTGCACCTGGCATCAGGGTTATTTTGAACCTAACACTCACATATAAAAAAACCTGACTTGAAACACACCCACGGGACATCAGAAGAGATCAAACCAACATGTCGACTATGCGGGATCGAAAGGAGGGGCTTATTAGGATTCTTGTTTTTTGGAGTAAGAAATTTATGTTTAATCTAAATAACTAGACAAATATAGAGGAGGAACCCAATTTTTCTTTAGCTCTCATACTCTCTCTGAATCTTTGATTCCCATATTTTAGAATTGCATATAGTATCTCTCGAATAATGGATTCCCATTCCTCTCTAAAACATTCTTTTATGTTGACGGGGAATGTCGGTTACATTAATGAGCAAGATTTATTAATTACGAGAAATCATGATTACGAGTTTCAAAACAAAGGCATGGTTTTCAGCGCCGACTTTGTGGACTGCTAGAAACAGATTTGTACTGTAATTTAGTAGAAACAAACTTTTTGGCCACAGAGTTACTTGACTTCTGCACTAACATCTTTCTACTCCTAGGCCTTGTCAATTCTCTCATCAACTTTGATAGATTTCTCTTGATAACATTATGGTCTTCTTGGGATTTTTCTTGGCAACATCACAAGCCTCTTGAAATTCCACTATATTACTTTCAAGTTTTCTTTACTTGTCCTCCAAGCACCTTCCCAACAAGCTAACTGATCTCATAATTAGTGATTTTTTTGGGTCTTAGGTATTTTGGGGTCAAGGCGCTCATGAGTTTCTAGTGGTGATTCCTATCATTGTTTTAGGAACAGAAGGCTCCTCTAGTTCAACATTTTATGAGGAAGACGGCCATTTGTAGTGATTGGCATGTCTTTGTATAATATTAATTAAGTGAAGATAAATTAGAATTTAATACAAGATTCTGCAAAATATTACAAGAAACTTTGATGTTAATAGAATATCTCATTAGATCTATCAAAGTCAATGAATGATCTCTTCAAAATATTTACATTAAAACACCAAAACTTTCCAATATCTCACAAACATGGAGATTCAATCATGTGTTATAACATTTTAACTAAAAGAAATTTCAGGTCCATATGATTGACGCTTGACACATCTCATTTTAATTTATATTTTTGGCTATTATAAGATTCACACTTACGTCCCCTGGACTGTTTATAATCCTGGCTGAATCAATTTCCATACAGTTGCTCACGATATGAAATATACAAGGATAGTGCTGCCAATTAGAATAACATGTTTGTTGATGTCTTTCGTGCAGGCGTAATGGTCTCCAAAGTGGCTTTTGTTTTGCTCATTGTCGTGATCATTGGCTGCATTGGTTACAATGATGCCAAAAATATAGAGCACTTAAACATATTGGGTAAGTTTTGAAGCTTGATGGATTATTTCCAATTTCCCTTGGTTCATTTTTTTTATTTTCATACAATAAATTTGACCTGTGGATAATTGTTTTTTTTTATTATTATTTTTATTTTTTGCACTAAATGCAATGTTTCTATGGTTCATTCAAACACTAATATCAAGGAATTAAAAAATTGTTTATGATTTAACTTTTAAATCATAAAATGTTACCTGTTGACTTTCTACTTATTTTTGTGGATATTTTTATATACATCCTTTAGTCGTTGATGCTTATGATAAAAGAGGAACAAATGAAAAAATTCTATGTTATCAATGTTCTATCCTTGTGATCTTGCATTTTAATGATTTGAATGTATTTGAAAGAGCCACAAATAGTTACTGTTGATGCAGAGTTTCGAACTTAATGATTTATGCTCAAAAGTGGTTCTTCTTTCAGTCAATTTCAATTATGGATATTTGTTATATTTAATAAGCAGCACCATTACCATTTAGCATGCTTGGCTTAATCAAACTGTCTATAATGAGTAAACTGACAAACATTTTGAAACATTTAGATGCAAATGCTGTTATTACAAGGAATGAACATTTTTGTGAACTCTGTCAAGATTTTACCACACGAATCTTATCATTTTTCAAGGAGAATGGGACGACCATCGTTGAAACTCTTCATCAAGTTTGCTCCCACCTGTACTCCTTCGAAGAACAGGTAAGCTCTACTATGCGCCAACAGAGTACTGTTTTCCATTGTGTTTGTGGGTTTTTATAAGACTGATTTCTTATATTTTTGCGGTTTTGAATAAAATAATTTGGCAGTGTAATTTGTTGGTGGATCACTACACATCAATTTTCTTCGCGGAAATTGCTAAATTGCAGCCTGAAAAGTTTTGCAAAAAGGTTAATCTTTGTGAGAACAAGGCGTTGGCTTATATTGTACAGAACAGCGATACCTGCACGGTCTGTCATAATTTTGTT
The DNA here is from genome assembly GCF_001263595.1 of Phalaenopsis equestris. NCBI lineage: Eukaryota > Viridiplantae > Streptophyta > Magnoliopsida > Asparagales > Orchidaceae > Phalaenopsis > Phalaenopsis equestris. Next base: position 2,727,899 of record NW_018164951.1, on the reverse strand, counting down.
AATGAAGTTGTCACTAAACTTGATGATCCAGAGACGCAGGTAATATGCCATTGGTGGAAGTGGTCTGATAACATAACCAAGATTTTGCTTTGAAAACTTATCATTTTTAGATATTATATCTTCTTAATTGCTGTATTATAACCATTAATCCTTTTATGTTCTTTGGTAAATATATATAGTTGGGCGACCTTCAAATATGAAAATTGCTTGATAGTCTTGATATGAAACTTCTCCATATGTATAGCTCCTCTAAGAGTAATGCCGTATTGTAGTTAAGAGAAGTGACATACAATCCCACACAATTCTTATGTATTTACATTTATAACAGTTTGGTGTCAGAACCTATTCATGAAAAAAAAGATATATTTTACTTTTAAAAAGTTACTAAAAGTGGTATTTTTTATGTGAATTTAAAGATTTGTGCTCTATGCATGTAAATATGAAAGTTTACATGTTAGATGTGTAAATACATAAGAATTGTGTGGTATGTATAAATGCCCCTTCTAGTTATTATAACATGAGCAAATTTATGTGCACTTGCTTTGTGGCGCTTTAAAAAAAATAGTAAGGGAACAGAAACGTTCTTTTTAGAAATTTTATACATTCTTTTTATTTTTCGCTGTTTCTTATTTCTGGGCTACTTCGTGTCTATGCAGCTTAAGATAATGCAGATACTTCTCAAAGAATGCAACCAGACTGGAGATTTTTCTCATCAGGTAATCTTTTACAAGCTAGTTGCCATTTTAAAATATAGAACCAAAACATTCTTACCTAAGATATGAACAATTTATATTGTCAATCTAAAATAATGTGAGGTTCAATCCGTTACGTAAAGCAGAAATAATTGGTGTCTATTTCGTAATCAAAGGCTATATTTAGCATAGCTTTTTGCTTCCTGCTTTTGCAATTGTAAACAATATAGGCAATTTTATAGTGTCTGTAAAAACAAACATTAGTACAATTATTTAGCTAGCTTCATAAAAAAAACTCTTATGAATTTAATTTTTTTTTATATAATTATTAAGTTAATAAATTTAAATACTTAAATGTTAATTAAGATTAGGATACTCTATTCTAATTATACGAAGTTCATAGTAATATTCATTTTGCGTATTCAATAATTATATTAGTGTCACTGGTCTTGTTTTCTTCAAAAATTCGATCCTTGTAGCACTTAAGCCAACTTTTTTTATATCATTTTACCAAACAGTTTTTGATTTATCTAAAAACATTGTAGAAATATATACAACATGATACAACATAATCCAAGAATGCTAATCATAGTCTAATTCCTTTTAAACCTAGTCATCTCATACACGCTCACTTAACTGTCCAACTGATATTTTCCTTATACTGAACCATTCTGTCATACTTCTTGATACGGATCCAACAAATTTTCATCATTCGACACGAATCTCGATGCAATTTTTTAAACAATAAACATTCAAACTTCAATTAAAAGTCATCCAGAGCTCCGATTTCAACAAAGTTATAGTCAAACTGAGATCAAATTGACCGGCTCGATGAGACGAACCTAATGATATCAAAATTTGTCAAATCACGCTCAGATCAAGTCAATAAACCACTCTTAGAGGATTTTCGAACACATTTGGAAGGTAGAACTATTGCCGACCCTATCAAGCCTATACTCGAATCAAGCGTCTCGATAAGATAAATCTAACGAGTCCAAGGTTGCTCAATTCTGATATCGTTAAGACACTCAAATGTCCATAAACGACATATGATTGAGGGAAGCTCTCTAGATCGTCCGATCAAAATAGTTGAGATTCCTGCATTAATGACATCCAGAACACTATAAATAGATCTCTACCCCTCTCATGGGATGAGAGCTGAAGCCTTGGGAAAGAACTTGATGCTTTGAAAAGGAGCTGAAGTTGAACACCACCGGCGACCTTCGTCGCATACCGCCGACCATTGTCGCACACCGCCGATCGTCGTAGGCCATAATCGACCTCTGACGATTACCGCCGACCGTCATCAGCCACCACCCACAGCCTTCAACCACCGCTGACCAGACACCGTCAGTCAACGTCGTAACTTGGAAAATCTAATAACGCCTCCCTTCTGTGGGACAAGAGCTCACCACTATGATCAATGTGCCAACAACAACCTATGGTCATCAGCTCGTACAGTTTCTGACTCTGGGCTCAGCGGCCTACGGAAGTCATTAATACTCCCCCAAACGACCTACGTGGTCATCAGCTCATACATTTCATGACTTCGGCCCCAACGACCTACAGACGTCATCAATAATCGCCCCAACGACCTAAGTTGTCATCAGCTCATGCAACTCTTGACTTCGGCCCCAGCGGCTTACAAACGTCATCAATACTCGCCCTAACAACCTACATGGTCATCACCTTGTGTAGCTCCCGACTTTGGCCCATATGGTCTACAAACATCATTAATATTCCCCCTTACGGCCTACGTGGTCTACAGCTAGTGCAGCTTCCGACTCTGGTCCCCACGGTGTATGGACATCACTACTCACCACCACGGTCTACGTAAACAATTATGACTTACGTTGTCCACAGCTCCCACAACTGTTTACTATGGTTTTGTTGGTCAATCAACGCTTCTCAAACAACAATCTACAACACTCATAACTGACTACTACCTCCACAACAATAAACAATGACCCTTGCAACCTGTTGTCGCTAAGAACTGCAGTCAGATTATAATTATGCAACTTTGTAATTATATCTTTCCTAATTTAGGGGAAGAATAAACACGTGTACTCATTATTTATAGTGGATTATTTCAACTGAGCTAGGCCTCATGATTTTTCCCCATTTCAAGGGTTTTCCATGTAAAACATCGAGGTGCCTCCTACTGCTTACTTCTCTTCTTTTATCTGTGTGTGTTGAATTCTCGTGCAACGCTAAAATGATAATCCATTACTCTACCGCCACGAATTTTTTACGAATTTTTTAGACGCATCACTTCTTTAGGTTCATTTGGTTGCTTATGGATATAAAACTTATTTTGAAATTTATTTTCGCTCATTTATCGGTGAAATGAATATCTTTACACTTGGGGGAGTTTTAAGAGGTTTTGTAAAGTTGTGGTTGGAAAATTTTATTAACTCTTATAGACAAGCGTTGAGAAGGTACGGATACGATGAATCATAAAATAATAATAAAGAGATCAGGCGCTGCAATTGAAGGTATTAAGGTTTATGTTATTCAGCAAATACTAACCTACTCTCACATGAGAGGTGAGAGGACCTGAACCATTATATTAGAAAGAGAAGTCGCAATGGCGTATAAATAAAAGGACACTAAGAAACTCAAAATCAAAGTACACTATGTCCAACAATGAAAGGAAGCTCTTAGTCTCTCGAAATTAAATGAGAAACAAAGTAGATCAAAACAATACGAAAAGTTGTGCACTGTAAAAGTACTTCAGAAGTGCATTTGTATGTCTCTTTATGAATTCAGCTTGAAAATCATGATACAAAAATAGTTTTGATTCATTGAGATGATACTTCCTTGCTCACAAAAATGAACCTTTTTGTTGTTTTTTACTTTTATGTTCGGAAAGCACTCCTCTTAACAAACCATAGAATTTTTCTTGCTCAAGTCTTCATGCCAGCTGTCCTCGGTATGCTCGCACTGATTTGAAATCAGTGGAACCATCTTTGTGAAGGATCAAACTTTAAATTAAATATTCAAAGTAGCAAATTATTCTAACCAAATATCAAATTCTTTTTGCTAGAATTAAATAATTTGTTGTTATTCTTACAGTTCTCCTATTTTAGATCATGGTTTTTCCTAACAAATTATTTAGTGCAAAAAAAGAAATAAGTAACGCAGTTCTCCCTTGACTCGATAATGTAGCAATATAAATTGTCTCCTTTGTGACTCTCTCTCTCTCTCTCTCTCTCTCTCTCTCTCCTAATCAAGCGCTCCATGCTCTCAAAGCCCCTAATGGTTAAGCATCATGCAAAACCTCAATATACATAAATATTGGAATGATTTGATCCAGCATTGGGATTGTGCAATGCAAAAAAATTCTACATTTTCCTCTCCAAATGTGTCCGCTCAGCATATACTTTCTTCTATTTTGGAGCCTTTATTGCATACACGAAATTAACTTTTCTCAAATCATAGTGCTCCAAATGAGCTGTACCATTCAAATATGCAAACTAAAATGCATAGAATCTATTAACTATTTTTTGCTTATATGACAACCAAAGCACCCTTGTAAATCGTAAGAGCTTCAACATCTCAAATGAATTTACTGTACATCATTGATAAAACTCAAATATATTATATTTGAAATATTCACATACATACCACTCAATTCTTATATATCCATATTACTACGTCCGGATGTGAAAAGTGGATGATTGTGTTAGGTAGTCGACAACTAGCGTAAAATTTGTCGAAAATCATGGCATGAATCATTTTAATCATTGTGTAAAATTTAGGGCGTCCCCTAAAAAAGACTCGTTGTATGACCTGAATACAGTATAAATGTGTAACTGTCGTTACATCGGCGCCTAGGTATAGTGTCAAATAAACAAGAGTTCTCACATTACGGACAAATGCGAGGAAAGAAGTTAGTCTATGAAACTAATATTACGATAGGATATTGAAATATAGGTATTCTTACGAGTAAATTAATGATATTAGTTGATATTATGATTCATAGAAAGGTGAATGCCTTATGTATTCAAGAAACTAAATGAGTTGGAGAAAAAGCTAAGGAGGTTGATAACTTAGGTCTTAAACTTTGGTATTTTGTTAAGAGTCGCACTAGAAATGATGTAGGTGTAATTATAGATAGGATTTTGAAAGATATTGTTGTAAAAATTAATAGAATTAGAGATAGAATTATGTACCTTAAGATTATTGTTGATACTAGTATTTTTAATATTATAAGTGTTTATACTCCTCAAATAGGTTTAAATATAGGTTCTAAAGAAAAATTCTAGAATGATCTAGAAGACTTATTACAAATGAGACCTCTTGAAGAAATTATTTTTGTTGGAAGAGATTTAAATGGACATGTCGGTAGAGTGATAGAAAATTTTAACAATATTCATTGTGGCTATAGTTTTGGAATGATTAATGAATAAGGTAGAGTCATATTAGATTTTATTTTAGCGTATGATTTTGTTATTGTTAATACTTTATTCAAGAAAAAAAATGAGCATATTATTACTTATAAGAATGGATATAATAAAACACAAATTGATTATTGCTTATGAGAAGAAGATATTGTCGAGAATGTAAAGATTATAAGATCATGCAAGTAAGGATTTAAGTACTCAACATCGATTATTAATTCCGGATTTTAAGATGAAGAATTATAAAATAAAAAATACTATGAATCATTATCATAGAATTAGATGGGGGCACTCAAAGATAAATAAAATTATTTTTATAACTAAATTTCATGATTTCAAAATTTGGGATGTTCGTGAAGAAGCAAATTATATGTGGGATAAAGTAACAAATACTATTAAACAAGCGACACAACATGTATTTGGAGAATCAAAAGGAAAAAATTCTATGAATAAAAATAGTTGTGATGGAATAGTAATGTGCAACAAAAGAAAAGATATAAAAAGTTATGTTATAAAAAATTGGTTTAAATGTAAAAATTTAGAGAATTGAAAAAAATATAAATAACTCATAGGTAGTCTAAGAGAGCAATCTATAATGCTCAAAATTCTGCTTTTAGTGATCTTTATAACATATTAGATATCGACCTTAATGATTTTACTATTAATAATAATAATAATAATATTTTATTTTTACTGTCGTATTAGTAAAAAGAAGTAGATGAGACTTTAATGAAAATCAAGGGTGGAAAGTCTTTAGGACCTGATAATATTTCAATTGAAGTGTGGAAATATTTAGGAGATTTGAGAGTTTCTTGTCTTACCGAACTTTTTAATATTTTTTTAAAAACTAAAAATATGTCTAAGGAATGGAGTAAGAGTATTTTGGTTCCAATTTTTAAGAATAAAGCAGATGCACAACAGTTTGCAAATCATAGAGGAATTAGGTTGATATGTCATACTTTAAAATTATGGGAGGGTAATTGAATATAGGTTAAGACGTATTACAAAAATTTCTTATAATAAGTTTAGATTTATGTCGTCCAGGCCTACTATGGAAGCTATATATTTATTGAGAGGTTTGATAGAGAAGTACAAAGAAAATAAGGAAGATCTACATATGATTTTTATTGATTTAGAAAAACCTTGCCATAAGATTTCAAGAGATATCTTTTGGAGAGCTCTAGAGAAGAAAGATGTTGATATGACTTATACTCGAGTCATTCTCGAGTCATTAAAGATACATTAAAGATATGTATACTAGAGTTGTTACTTTTGTTCGAACAGAAGGAGGATTGTCCAAATATTTTCCTATTTCAATTGGATTGCGTCAGGGATAGGCTTTAAGCCCATATCTTTTTGCTTAAGTTATGGATGCTCTAATTGAACATTTACAGGAGGATGTACCTTGTTGTATGTTCTTCGTTGATGATATCCTTCTTGTGGATAAAACTAGAGAAAAAGTTCAGGAAAACTGTAATTATGGAGGTCTACATTGGAGTCTAAAGGCCTTCGTTTGAGTAGAACTAAAACTGAATTCTTGGAATATAATTTTAGTCATGAACTGAATTCTTGGAATATAATTTTAGTAGTAGTAACTCTAGTGACATAGTTGTAATTATGGCTGATCAAATCATTAAAAGGTGTGAATATTTAAGATATCTCAGATTTATTATTCAAAGTGATGGTGATATAGATGGGGATGTTATTAAGAGAATTCAAGGTGGTTGGATGAAGTGGAGGAATGTGTCAGGCATATTGTGTGATAGAAAAGTACCATTCAGACTAAAAGGAAAATTTATTAAGATGTTGGTGAGACATGCAATGCTTTATGGTCTGACATGTTGGCCTTTAGAAGAGAAAGCATAAAACTAAGTTAAGTGTTGCCGAGATGAGAATGCTTAGGTGAATGAGTGGCTTTACACTTAGAGATAAAATGCGAAATGAATATATCCGTGTAGGGTTTATGTAGCTCCAGTGGCAGACAAAATTAGAGAGATTCCTCTTAGATGGTTTGGTCACATTAAATGTCGACCATCTGATGATTCGGTTAGGAGAGTAGATGTTTTAGATTCAACTTATGTTAAGAAAGTCAGAGGTAGACCTAGAAAGACTTGGACATATTGTGTAAAAAATGATATTAATTTATTATAATTAAATGAAAATATGGCACTCAATAGGACGCAATGAAGAAAAAGGATTCATTTAGTCGACCCCACTTAGTGGGATAAAGGCTTGTTTTTGCTGTATGTCACCTAACCAATGCGTGAAAAGGTACATTTTACATTTTTAAAGTTAAAATGGTAGTATTTTTTATGTGATATTATGGATTTGGATTGTATAACTATAAAAAATAAAGTTTAGGTGTTTGATATGTTAATACATAGGAATGGGTGGTATTTATGTAAATGCCCCATCAAATTTTTTTTCTTATATTTGGTACATGCATGACTCCAACCATTTTCATATTCGCATCATATTTAATTACATATTACTAGAACCAGATCAATGTGCTGGAACCAACCATCTTGCATACTAAGTTGTTTCCTACAAACACAATCACAATGCGGGTCATATTTGAAAAACATCTCATTGTTAGACCACACATGATATGAGCAAGTTTAGTCTAAAATGCCACATATCTTTTTATTTTTCTCCATCGGTCACCAAAATATCACATGTTAGAACCGGATCAATGTGCAATAATGTTAGCATCTATTGACTTTTTCCTCTTTGTGATATGCTTGTTACTTGTTTTTTTTTAAATTATGATGATCTCAATGTGTTATTTCTTCTTACAGTAGAATAGAGGCTTACTCTTATCATGATTAGATCTTTTCGCAAAAGATCTCATTCTAACCAATAATCTCTAAATTTTCTTTTATATTCATCTACACCATTAGACATATGGTAACATCTTCGAAACTGAGCAATTTCTTGACATCCTATAATTTATTTGTTACTCTCTCATGGAACATGATATTATCGAAATGTTTGTAAAATGGAATTAAAGGGCGCCATAATGATAAAGATTGATACTCATCATCAACAATCATCTCAATATTCATCAACTCACAAAAAATAAAATTAAATTGATTCATACATGACTTATTGAGCATTTCTTCTTGTTTGGGTAGCAAATATAATCTGTACTTTTGTAAATATACAAATATTCCCACTTGAGTTGAATCTCTTTCAACTTGTTAGATCGTAGTCTTGATCATATTTGTATGTATTATTTAGTCTAAAATGGAGTTAAGTGGCGGACAAGATAGGGAGAGTCATCTTAGATGGCTTGGTCACCTTAAACGTTGACCATCTGATGAGCCAATTAGGAGAGTAGATGTTTTAGATTCAACATATGTTGAAAAATACGGAGATAGACCAAAAAATTTAGGCATATTGCATAAAAACTGATTTTAATTTATTGGAATTAAATGAAAATATGAATCGCCTACTAAGATAATGGCTTGTTGTCGTTGTTGTTGATGATATTGCCTTGGCTTGTATATGCTAGCCTAGAACATTCCACACATCTTGGTTGTTTAAAATTTAAATCTTTTTATTCCATTTGATATGAAACTTAATAACCAGCATATTCATTATAAATTTAGTATCAATTGATAAGAAAATGCTCGACTTATTTGCAGAAACGCCATCTGTGAGAAGTGATGAAACTAAACAGGAGTTAAGGGGCGCTCCCTTTAAATTTAAGAAATGCCTCATATAATATAACAGTATATAATATGAAAGACTTACTCTTAAATCCTTTAATTACTAAGAAATTTAATTATTTCGAGTCAATGTTGCTATTTTGCTACACTCAACTACCATTTTTTTTTCCCACCAAGCATCAATCAAACGGAAGCCTTGGAATCCTTTAATGGAAATTCACATTATCAAAAATGTATTACTGCTCGAATACTCTTTTTAACCATCTCAATTTGCTGAAATCAATTGATATGATTATAAAAATTTTAGGGCATTTACATGATTACCACCCAATACCCAAGCATTTACATATCTAAAGCCTAAGCTTTACTTTTTACACACATACCAACCAAATGTTTCATATCACATAAAAAATACCACTATTTTAACATCTAAAAAGTGAATTACACCTCTTCATGCTTAGGTTAGGTGACATATATGTAAAAATTGAAGATTAGGTGTTAGATATGTAAATACATAGGAATTAGGTGTTATGTATGTAAATCTCCCTTATTTTATGAACTCACTATGTTCTCTTCTTCAGTGTAAGAGGTTGGTTATCGAATATGGCCCAATCATACTTCTCAACGCAGAGAAATTTTTTGAGAAAACAGACGTTTGTGCTGCGATTCATGCATGTAATCCTCCTCAAATTGCTGCTATTTGAACTCGAATTCCTTACTTCCTCTCCTGCTTGGATCGAACACCATAAATTAAAAAGAGAAGTTCTCGAGACTTCTCATGCTGCAAGAGTATTGAGAATCAACTGGTGTTTTCATTATTTTTAGCTGATAATACTATCTGCTTGTTTACAACAGTAATTGTTGTTCTATTAAATATTCGGGTATTTACATACATATTACCCAATTCCTATGTATTTACATACCTACCACCTAAATTTATTTGTTGCACTGATGTCACCCAAATCTTTCATATGGCTTAAAAAAAAACTATTATTTTTAACTTTTGAAAGTTGAAATAAACCTTTTCATGCATGGGTAAGGTGGCATATCGGTAAAAATTGAAGTTTGGGTGTTAGATATGTAAATACATGGGAATTAAGGGGTATATATGTCAATCTTACATTGTGGTTGTGGCACCAGTATGAAGAAGGTTTGGTAGTATTATGTCAAGGAATTAGATATTATCCATGTTTATGGTGTTTAAATTTGTGATTAAATTTGCTTAAATGTCTCGAATTAAAAGAATAAAAAGGGTAAAAATGATACTGAGTTTTATGCTGTGGGAATTTTATATTATGCATAATTACAAAGAAAGTTTATTAATGATGCTTTCATTCTATAGAGCCACATAAATATGCAAATTTTATGAAGACTTACTTGGGTAAATGCTTTGGAATAATTTTTTTTATAATTAAATTAAAGGGGTTTTTACATATTTACAACCTAAAATACATATAAATTTGTCGGCTTCTGGTCTATATAGCCCTTTCATTCTTCTGTATCAATAGATTTATGGACCGTCTCCGTAGCTCCAAAAAAAGATATGTTTTTTTGTACATGTGGCTTTCTGTTGCTTTGATTTTTATGGTAGCCGTGTGTTGTTGGATTTGGTACTTGGTCCACCTGAATAGGGACAGTGATGTTAAGCCTTGTTTCTCAGCCTTTCCAGTCCCCTTCCATGTCACTGTTATTTTGCTAAATGGCCCAATGGAGCATTTGAATCTTGGGGTTGATGGGGTCTCTTGGAATATGATTTCTAATTTTGATTACTTTGGCAATAAGATATTGTGGCTTCAATTGAGTCTTTGGTCATTTTATTTGTTATTCTTTTTATGGGATAATGTTTGTTTTTTTTTTTGTTATGTATCTAGTCCACAAGGAGGATGTGAGATAGATTTAACCATATAACAACTAGATTAGGGATAAAATTAGTGGTGGAATTAAGGGATGGTTGCTATCATTTGAAATGGCAAAAATCTTTCCCTCTTGAACTTATATACTTAATAATAATATTATATTATTTATATTTTTTATGTGATTGTGATGTTTTTTTATATTTAATAAATTGCTAATTTAAAAGATATATATTTTCATTGTTCATTATGAAACCTTCATCGATTAAAAATATGATTTTTAGGCATGGCTTGTCAAGAGAGATTTTGAGAGCTTTAAAGAATTTCAATTATGAAATGCTAAAAATGTATTTAGTACACATATAAAAGGTGTGAGAGATAATTAATCATGAAAATTAGATTAGTGATATAATTAGTGGTGGAATTAAAGGATAATGGTTATGAGAGGCATTCGTCACCCTTAAATTTTTTATTACACTATTTAAATATCATATGAAATGCTAAAAGTCTTATCTTCCTACTTACATAATAATAATATAATGTTATTATATTTTAGTGTGATGGGAGTTTTTTTTTTTTTATTTAATAAAATACTGATATAATGATATAATAGATGTATATTTTGATTGTTCCTTACTAAAGACATCGAAAAATAAAGTAAGCAATAATATAAATAAATTTGTAATAATAAAAAGTATTTGATAATATCAATATTAAATTCAAAATATCAAAAAAATCTCAAAAGATTTCATCCTAATGTAATGAATAAAGCATAGCAACATGATTATAACTAATTTAAGTTAAAACATTCAATGATAGGATCATTAGTAAACTCCATTGCCATCTTCAATAATATATTCATTTTCATCCATTAAAACTATAATTTTTAAGCATGGCTTATCAAGAGGAGCATATATTCTGTCAAGACTCCTAACGTAGAGAATCATTCACAGTCCAACGAAATCAAATCACGTGACGGTGCACAAAAAAAATAAAAATCTTTCCAGCAACACAGGAATATTCTCCCGGTGTTATTCTATATTATTCAGATGTTATTGTGTTCTGGGAATATTCTGGTATTATAATAACAAAATAATACATCAATAATGCTTAAATAACACACAATAACATCTAAATAACCCGGGAGGAATATTCTCTTGTATTACAGGGCAGATTTTATTTTATTTTTCTGTTACCGTCACGTGGCGTAATTTCATTGAACTCCGAATGATTCGCTACGTTAGGAGTCCTGATAGAATAATTTTCCTATCAAGAGAGCCCTTAAAAAAGTTATTTCAATATCATTTTTTATTGTTATTTCCAACAAATGAATAAATAATCTAAAGAAGCTGTCTACATTCCCCACTAAATAAAAATTTAATAAAAGAATCCCTAGCCGCCTCGAATGGGCCACTTGAATGTTGCAGCCGCCTCACGCCAGCCACGCAATTCCCGAGATCGGATTCTAAATCCCATTTCCTCAATTAAATCTAAGGATAAATACACGCTCCACCACCTGAAATATTATTATTTATTAAATCTAACCAATTATTAAAACTTGAATGAAAAAATAAATAAATAAATATATATAAAAAGAGATTGGAAGTTATGCTCTGATAAATTTTGATTTTTGAGTGTTAATTTGAAAAGTGGATGAAAAGGATGGTTTGGATGCTATGTATGTAATTGCCCCTTAACCATAAATGAATTACTTCTTAATTTAAATGAATAATTTTGATATTAGCTTTTTAATATGTTTAATTTTCTTAACATGCTTTACTAAAACTCAATTTAAGGGCAAAATTGCATTACTTTCTAATGTTATTTCAATCTCTATGTTGTCATTTGGATTATAAATGTAGAATTATGTGCTAAATAAGTAAATTGAACTAATTAGTGGCTCATAAAGTAGTGTTGAATCATTTTATGATGCCGGGTTTTGCATCGTTTGCAGGCTCATACAACCCAGAAGAGGCTTATGTAGAAAGGATGCGGGGGGAGATGATGGATAGGCATTCCCCAATACTCATGGGATTACAAAGAGAAAAAGAAATTTTAAACAACAGTCATATGGTATGAGGTTTGCCTGCAGAGTGCTAATGAAAGATTGCAATGTGAATGTTAAATGACTCGAAAATGGACATGCACATATTCTTACTCTTTAATGATGTTCTGTACTTCGACAGATCTAGAGAAATACTTGCTGGTTGAATTTAGCAAATAGGCTTGACAGGTCATCTCGGTAGAGTGTCACTGAAACAAGTCAAACTGATAGTTTGGACATGTGACAGCTGGCTTTTCGACGGATGAGTTTGGCAAGTTATCTTGCCATGTCAAACCTGACGGTTAACATGTGGCAACTATGTCTTGAAAAAAATGGGCTTCCTCGGCCTACCATACATGTCAGCCTATGTATCGACCTATAAGAGTCTTTTTTTTCTTTTTTTTTTAAAAAAAATTATACAAGTTGATATACTCAAAATCTTTTATATCAATTCATATTACATACCATATCAGTCACACTTTCAATTAAGATGAAAATTATATCGCAAACTAACACAAAAGAAGAAAAAAATCAACACAAAAAATATCTAAATTAATGATATTTCATTTAATACATTAAAATAAACAAAAATAAAAAAAAATGAAAAAAGAAATCAAAAGAGACGCGCCCATCATAGTTTCCAAATCCTCCCCACCACATAAATAATTAATAAAAAATCCATTTAACAAAATTATCTGGCCGCAAAAACATATTCTCAAATGGGCCCCTTAATTCTGAATTGGGCCACTGACAATACCACGTAAGTGCCTGGGGGCCCCTCGACATAGAACGGGCCAGCCACGCACAATTTCCTAGATATAACTCTAAATACCATTTCCTTATTTAAATAATAATGGATTATTCCTAAGAATATACTAATTCAATAAGTTTCATTCCTAAATAAAATACCAGCTGTTCATTTTGGACTTGTATGATTTTTTTTTTAAAGAAAAATATATTTATAATATCACTATAATTATTGAAAAAATTATTTTTCTCTTGGCGACTTTATAACTATATTTATAGAAAGCTGTCTCCAAATAGAATCTTAGTTATGGGTGTGAGTCTAGCGAACTAGTGAGTTTGCTCGAACTCTGCTCGATAAGTGACTTGCAAATTGAGCTCGATGAGCTAATAAGCTAAGCTCAAACCTGCCCCCAACTCTACTCGTTAGCTCAAAAGCCTGTTCTTTTAAAATAATGAATAAAAAATATATTGAAAATATATTAAATTTTAAAATTTTAATATTAAATTATTAAAATTATTAAAAAATGAAATTTTTTTCATTATTTATCTCTGAATTGTTGTATCTTTTTGTCATTTTATTGGAATGCTAGCTTATAGTACTATTATTTTTTCTCTTTTATAGTAATCAAACTGGCTCGGACTCGTAGACTAAAGCTTGAAATCAAGCTCAAACTCGATTAATTAGTCAAGCCCAAACTCAAATCAAAGGTGACTCAACCTCGAGCTGATTTGTTTGCACCCCAACTCTTAGCCAATCCATGTGCTTTGAGGTCATTCCTATGTCCAACTCATTGGAAAAAAATATCGGATGAGGATTCAATTTCCTTCAAAATAAATATAATCTATGATAACTCAAAAAGTATGTTAAACTAATTAAAGAATAAATTCAACAATGCTGAGAATTTAAAAAAAAAAAAAAAAAATCTATAGAATGAGGTCACATCCTTTGAAGGTATGAGAAGCTTCTTCATATATTATAAGAACGGCATATTATTATGATCAATTAAAAATTTGAGAAAATTGAAATTAAGAGGGAGGGAGGGAGGGAGAGAGAAAGAGAGAGAGAGAGAGAGAGAGATGAACATAAAAGCATAGTAGTTAGGCAGTCTAATCATGACCACATGTTCCAGCATATGCATATATATATATATATATATATATAAGAAAATCAAATTAAAGAACAGGACCACCAAGCAAGAACATCCATCAAGCCCACTTCTCTCCATGAACAATGAGTGGAAGCAATGCTCTCAACTATATGTGGCCACCAGACCTCAATCAAACTTCAATTTTTTTCAAAATTCTGAAATCGCATTTCTACTTGCATCAAATTCATAATTCTAATAACTTGGCTATTTTGCACTCTAAAATCTAAAACACATACTCATGAATCTGAACTCTCAATCAACCTTTAATAAATCATATACATTTATTAATAAAACACATCAAATACCACAACAAGTTTCACCCCCCACAATCATTAAAAAAAAAACAAAAATACAAAGCCAAATCACTCCAACAATCTGAACAGAAACAGAAACAGAAGCAGAAACAGTAGAATCACCATAAACAAAATAGAAAAATCTCTCTTCAGTGTTCTTCAAGCTGCCATGCCCACACGATATCCTTCAGAGCTGGCTTCATCTCCTCCTTCCATAGCTTCTGATACTCCATTGTATCTCCACTGCTCATACTGATTTCAACCATATGGAACGAAGAAGTCAGCTCAAATATCTCAACGTCAATACCCAAACCTCCCTTCCCCCTTTCTCTCAATCCCTCCATTTTCAAAACACCTCCACCCTTCTTCTTCACCTTCATCCCCAACCGCTCACCAACCTCCTCGAGCTTTGAAACAATGGCTGAAGCCGGCTTTGAGGACGTGAACCGCACCGCTTTCGTCCGGTTGGACTTCTCGAACAGGCCGGAAAGATCGAAACCTGACGAAAGAGAGATGATGTCAAAGGCATTCAAGTTAATGATCTTAGGTCCTTCTCGCTTTTCTTCTGTGACAGTGCCGTTTGAGGAAGCAAAAGCCGCATCGACATCCAGAGCACCCAATTCTTCAGCTTCCGCTTGATTTATCGCCTTGTTCGAACTCAAACCCTTTCTAAACCATGAATTCTCCTTGATTTTCGCCATTGAAATCCTTGTTGCCGGATTAGGATCGAGAATCCTCATTATCAGCCTTCTCACATCTGAAGGGAACCAATTCGGGTACTTAACTTCTGCCTTACCAATCTTCTTGTACATCTCCATCAAATTCTGATCCTGAAATGGCAAAAAACCAGCTAAAAGAACAAACAAGATCACACCACAAGACCAGATATCAGCTTTAGCTCCATCATATCCTTTCCTACTGATCACCTCAGGAGCAACATAAGCTGGAGTCCCACAAGTAGTATGGAGCAAGCCATCTTGCTTCTTCGAATCCGCGAGGGCGCTCAATCCAAAATCCGAAACCTTCAAGTTTCCATTATCATCTACAAGCAAGTTCTCGGGTTTCAGATCGCGGTGATAAACTCCTTGACTATGACAGAAATCAACCGCGCCAATTAGCTGCTGAAAATATTTCCTTGCAACATCTTCCTTAATCCTTCCCTTCAAAACTTTGTTGAAAAGCTCTCCACCTTTGACATATTCAAGGACAAAGTAGATCTTAGATTTGGTAGCCATGACCTCATAAAGCTGCACGATGTTCGGGTGTTTCACTAATCTCATGACTGAAACCTCTCTTTTGATTTGATCTATGAGTCCAACCTTGAAGACCTTCTCCTTGTCAATCATCTTTATGGCAACACTTTGTGATGTTTTAATATTTCTTGCATGATAAACCTTTGCAAATGTACCCTGGCCTAATAGTCTCCCTAATTCATACCTTTGCATCAGAACACAACCTTTGTTTTCTGATCTCATTTTCGAAATCTTTCTATAAGTTTGATACCTCCTGTAAGTATGTTTAAATTATACGGAAAGAGGAGTTTTGATTCAAAAGATTTCAACCATCGTCGCCGATATCATGGCCCAACAGAACAGGATTTGTTGAATTGAATATTCGAGTGCTCATTCTTGAATGAAGATTATGATGGAAGATTGTTTTTTGAACAATCTTGTTGAAGATGAGAGATAGCAGCAGCTGGTTTGGAGTTAAGGATTTGTTTGATTTGGGCAAGAAATTAATTGCGTGGAGGCACATCTTTCAGCATTCCTTGGAATTTTTATTTCAATTTTTTTTCCTGAAAAATATTTGAGAGAAATTTTGGCATGAAAGATTATCATATTATCAAATCTATATACATAATTAAACACAGTTTATCAGAATCAAAAGAACAGAAACAGAGTAGAAGAATTTCAGAAAAAAACAGAAGGAAAAACAAAACTCTTTTTTTTTCAACAGAACAAAATTGAATCAATCAAAGAGAAATCTGAGCTTCACCTGTAGAAATCTGTATGTAATTCGCAACGCTCGACGGAAGACTGCGTGAATCTGAGAAGAAGGGAAACTATTGAGGGATCGCGAGGAAGAAGAAAAAGGGATTCTATGAAGGAGGAAACCCTAGCTCTAAAATCCCGACCTTTTCTAACTTTGTATTCTCTTCGATGCTGTTCAGATTCCTGGAAGTGAAACCCGAGGGCGCTACGCAGCTCCACCGCCTAGTTGTTAGGGCCCCTGCCCTGTTTGGGGTTGTAAACTAATCTTATTAGGCCCCATTTGAATAGAATTTTGTCTATATAGCACTTAGATTTTAATATTTATAAAATTAACATCGTTTTATTTTTTTTATCTAATAATAGAATTTTTAGTTTCATTTTGTACTCATTTTATTTCATGGAAAGCAAAATCATAAAGCCCACTCTATTATAACAACTTTATTAGCATGTAATATGTACATTACATGAAACATGAAGCATAAATGTTATATTTTTTTTTAATGAGACGAACACATATACGTCCAATTCTTATGTATTTACATAAATACATAAGATTATCAACATTATAATTTCATATTTTCTAATTCAAAAAAAGAGTGGAAATGTTTAATTACAATCTTATAGTGTGTTGATTTGAATGGGCTAGGTCGCGTATTTTTTCAATTTCTATTGTTTAAGTGTTAGATAAAGTTAGGTAGAAGTTATGGCGAGTATATAAATTTTCCTTAATAATTTTATGATTTATCCTTAAATAAAATTTAATATATATTTTATTTTTCTGATCGAAAGCTTCCAAGCAAAATATATCCCTAATGTGGACACAATTTTAATATGAATTTTTCAAATCATTAATAATTTAAATCTAATGTTTGAATCTTCAATTATTATAACTCTAAATTAAAAAATGACATTTTTATTTTATTATTATTTTACCCTTTAATTTGTTGTTGGGGTCCATCGGAAGTTAGTTGCCTCGAATGCTTTGCCTTGGCAAAAAAAAGAGTGGCAAATCTAAAGATAACATACAATATATATATATATTCTTCAAAGAAAATGGCAAGAGGCTATTATACAAGCCTCCAAACATCTCTAATGTGTCTAACAATTCAATTACCACCTCCTTAAGGTCAACTGTACGAGAGGGGATTCAAACCCCCGACCTGAGGTCTTTTATATCGTGGATGTCAGCCAACAGGTTGGGATACGCGACACGGGTATATAGATGCATTATAATTTACATAAAAATAAATCTAATAAAATTAAAACTTATCATATTGTCTAGACCTAAATTTTTGGGTATATATGCAAACAATCGGTTTTACAAATTTTTAGCATATCATATAAGAGAAGGAAAGGCATGTGAATACATGTGGGGAAAAACTTAATAATTACTTTAAAAACATAAGTATTTGCATTTATTAGAATAGTCATAGCTCGACAGAAGGCACTATGCCTAATTATTGTACTTTTGTTTCATTTGTTTGGTGAAGGGTGCAAAAGCTAAACAAAAAACACTCTCTCATTATTCTATTTTTTTATTTTGTTTCAATGTGAATTATTTTTCTTAATTTATTGCAATAGAATGTTTAGGGTTTTTGAGATTTATTTCAACTATAAATAAGCAAATATAAGAAGAAGAAGCCTAAAGTAAAGAAAGAAATAAGAAAATAATTTTTTTTAATAATATTTTAAGAAAATCTTATTATTACAAGAGGATATATAGTACTAATTATTTGTTTTATATTAGAATACTCGCAATAATTGAGACTAAGTCCCTCATACAAAAATAATATTTACATTCATGTCACTCAATTTTTATGTGTGTGTGTGTGTGTGTGTGTATATATATATAACACCATGCATATCGCCTAGCTTATGCATGAAAAAAGTATATTTAACTTCTTAAAATTTAAAATACTAATATTTTTTTATGAAATTTGAAAGATTTGGGTGGTGTAAATGTAGAAAACAATGTTTAGGTAAGTGTTAAATGTAAATACATAGGAATTGATGGGCGTGCATGTAAATGTCCAATTATTTGAATATTTAATTTAGGCCCATTTTAAAATATTATTGGGTCCATCTCGCTCAAGAATAAATTAGTTGGAAACTAAGCCCAAATGCTTTCAAAATCAATTACTAAAATCTTTTTAGTACAAATAATTGAGTTTTTTTTTAAATTTTAAAAATTATGTTAAATATTATATTTGATAGGTTGTGAAGGCTGATGGCGTGTCAACGTCAATACTTTTAAATTCACACCCATTAAAAAATCAAAATATTATTGCAAAACTATTTTAGAGCAATATTTTTTTTTTTTGGTCTAATGCTACAAATACTCAGCATCTTTTATAAAAATTAAATGGTATAAGAGGAAGAAAATGAGCGACTATATTAATATTTAAAATATATGAAATTAAAAAAACTTAAAACAATAAATTTAGGGTTTCCTTGATAGGGGCATCAACTTAAAACAAATTCCAATAAATTTAAATAACTTCAAACAAATTTAAGATAATTCCAAATATATTTTAGTGCCGTTAAACTATAATAAAACTTCATAAATTAACTTTAGCAACCCTCAAAATTTTTTTTAACAATCTTCTAGCGGTATCTAAGCCAACATATCTTGCTCAGAATAAATGTTATTTAACCTGGATCAAATCAAACCAGCTCAAGTTTCTAGCTGAATTAAATCAACCAAACCAAACTCTTTTCAAACCAAATCAATCCCAAATCAAACATGTTCAGCTCAAAAATGATCAAAATCAAACTCTTTTAAACGAGAAATTCAATTCCTCAAATCAAACTCAATCTTTCTCAACAAATTTACAATTCTAATCCTTAGGGTACACTTTCTCGCCAGACCTGACTAGTCCATTTCTTGGGTCTTTCCATGCCACACTGTCATTAAATTGTAAGTCCCAAACTTTTAATTATTATCAAATCTTTCAAATCATAAGCCATCAATCTGAGGTTTTGAAACATCAATCTTTAAGACTTACCATATAATGATGTCTGATTTTTAAGTAAATACTTTAATCGAGAATATTTTCGAGAGCCATAACTTCTGGGATGTAATTAACTATGAGAGCTTACCTTTGTAGAAATACTAGACCCTATAAAAAAATAAATGTTAGCATGCACCCATAAGGCAAGTTAAAAATCTTGGGATATGCAAACCTATAAATATTAAAGATTTTTCTCATATGAATAGTTAGCTCCATTTTTTAGATAATATTTCTCTCATTATGGATTAAATTATTTTTCAAATGACGCATCCGATTTTTTAAATAGAAAACTTTCAAAAATCTATGATGGAATAGAATAGTAACACAAAACACATTTTTCACCGACACATACTGCACAATTGATCGACCTCCCCACACCAATCTAAAAAAATTATCATGCATCTCTTTTCTATTTCCTGACTGACAATAGTACTAACCAGTCTCTGAAGATACGAACTCCTCTCACTTCACAAAGTAGCTAAATCGAACACCAAACTTCTCCTACAACTATTCTTGCCACCACTCGTTGTTTCCCCCTCAATGATAAAAGTAACAAGGGCAATTTTCCTCTCTAATGGATATATCATACAGTGTATAATTTTCTCCAGTCTCGTCAATCAATTTTCATCTTCCACTGATCCACCTAATCCAAAAAATTAAGTTGATCTCATATCATAAAAACGCTTCAAATACTTATCCATATGTACCCCCTACTGCTATAATCAGTTGAGTAACATCATTCATCATACTAGTAAGGGTATTAACACCAACAAGCATACTAGCTCCTACACCATCATTCATAACTTCTTCCTAAAACAATCTAATTAGACTCGAATAAAATTTCAATTATACTATTTATAACTTAATTCAATCCTTTAAATGACACTTTCAGTTAGATTAATATTGTTTAATTTAAATATTTTCTATAGTACCACTTTCGTCACAACCCGATCCGAGCATTGAAATTAACTAAGTTGGGAACAGCCAATTGGGCGATAAAAATTAAAAATTTTCTATATTAACTTATCTAAATGATCCTTTAAAATATTAAATAGCTTAAAACAAATTCCAATAAATTTAAATAGCTTCAAACAAATTTAAAAATTTTCTATATTCACTTATCTAAAAATTTTCTATATTCACTTATCTAAAAAATTTGTAATTAAAATAAACTAAATGATCCTACAATTAAACTAATTTAACTAATCAAATAAAATATTATCTTTCAGGTTACTGACGAGATCTTTTATTCACATTATCTACTATAATATTCATCTTATAAAAAACCTTAAATTTAAAAAAAAAAATATTAAAACATAATGAGTCATCTAAAATAATCTAGTGGAATAATCATACTTCTAAATTATAATAACCCAAAGAAAATAAGATAATATATATTCTAACATTTCTTATTTCATAATAGAAAATCATATAATAATCTAATATAATTATTCATAACATTTACTCAATGAAAATAATCTAGAATTCAATATGCATTAACCTTCACTTTATTTTTCATGTTTTAAATCTTATCCTTAAATATATGTAATATTTTTAATTCACATCCGTCTCAAAAGCATCATCAAAACATAATCTAACACATTCCTGACCAATATTTTCCTATTGATGTAGCAGATCATGATCTAAATTACATTATTATTTGAGAGGATAATGCGTCTTCTCACCTCTAATCTATATTATGTCACATCTGCACAACAATTCATAATCTAAAACGAAAAGAAGTTACCATTCTATTAAAACAACTTCTAGAGATGTTGCTTTGACAAACAAGAGCAAATCCACACATCGACATTAAATGCATAGAACGAAACTTCGCTATCTTGTCAAACGAGGGCTAATAATATCCTAACTAATGACTCCACTAAAATGAAAATATCTTTGCAATTAGACCAAATATGAAAAAAGATATTTTATTAAAACTTAACCATTTAAAAACTTAAATACACTCTTAATATACTTCTATAAATTTCCACTCAAATACTAAATTTTAGAACAAAATATAAAATCAGTTTTTAAATTTTTATCAAATTCACAATAGCTAAATCACAACATGCATAAATGCACACATTTAATAATTTAATATTTTTAAAATCAAATGCATTTATAAATATGCATAATTTTAGTGGCATCCATCATATAATTCTCCGTTCTAAAAACAATTACAATAACACAATTTAAAAGTTGCTTTCAGGACATACTTGAGTTGATTAGAGTACATATTTGAGACAATTTATTTACGAATAAATAAAAAAAAAGTTTAAAAGTAATGAAATTCAATAGATTGCAATTTGATTTTATAAACATAAAAAAGGCAGAATTAAACACTTCTAAATGAAGTAATGACAGAGCACATGGACAGAACTGGACATCAACTTCTCGTCATCAATGAGCATCATGCAAACCTAGAAACATCCATCTTCATACAAACTAAGCAGAAGATAATCAAAATTAATAATTTTACAAGTTTACCAAAAAAAAAAAAAAAAAAAAAATAAAAAAAACAAAGAATCATACAAACTAAGTAATTTTTGAAATATAGTCAATCATTGTAGTGCAATTATACCAGAAGAAAATAATACATAAAAACTTACCAAAACTTCTAAACAGGTGAGCTTTGAGACACTTTTGAGGCAGTTCTTAACATAACGAAGAATTTTTGCTTCCTATGCATTAAAAAATGGTAGAGGTCCTGAGTTTTATCTGTACAAAGAGCAGCAAACAAGTTATATAACCAAATATTTCATACAGTTAAAGATAATGAACTTTGATCTGTACGCACAACTTTCCCCAACAACTAAAACGCTTACCTCAAATTCCATATGGTATAAAAATAGTAAACAGAATCAAACGATTGTATCGGTCCTGAGTTTCCTTCTGGATGGTGACTTGTTTACGATTTGATTCTGTAAATCCATAAAATTCAACCCTTTATGTGCAAAGAGTCTTTTCAAGTTGATAACAGAAAGTTCATTGAAGCTTGCCACGGCAAGATCGGCCTGCTCCAATTCGTACCTATTGCATGAGAAAATAAAAATTAAGATTAAAATAATTTGGGCAAAAGAGAATTATAACATCATATGGGTTTTGCATATAGGCATGTCCTGTAAATGGAATTTATAGCATATGATGGTGAGGGAAGTCGGTTTCATTGAAGAAAATGACTTAAGATGGTGATTTTGTCAAAAGCAAGATGATGGTGAAGGTATCTTTTGTGAGTTGTAGTTAACCAGAAAAATGTAATGGGAAGATTGAGGGGTTAACTTTTAAGGAGCTAGAGGTTGTTGCCAAGGGATGTAAGGGCTATCAAAAACGCAAAGTATGTAGGAGATGTCTGATATAGTAGTTCATTTGAGGTATTACTATTTGTTGTGGGGGAGTGCGGTCAATCAATAAAAAAAACAACTGTGAATATGGCATCAATCCCAAGGTGATAGGTTTGGTATGAGTAAAAGTGCCCAAGTAGTTTTAATTAGGTGGCAATATTTGCACTTGACAATAACAACAACAACAACAAAGCTTGTATCCCACCAAGTTCAGTAGGCTACATGAATCCTTTTTCTCCATTGTATCCTATGGAACGCCTTATTTTCATTAATTCTAATAGATTAAGATCATTTTTTATACAACTCGCCCAAGTCTTCTTAGGTATACCTCTACCTTTCTTACTAAAAGTCAAATATAAAACATGTACTCTCCTAACAGGATCATCAGATGGTCGACGACACTCGACGTTTAATGTGAACAAACCATCTTAGACCACACTCTCTAACCTTGTCTATCACTGAAGCTACACCAACCCTTTCATGCATATATTCATTTCACAATTTATCTCTAATTGTAAAGCCAATCCTCTACCTAAGCATTCTCACCACAACAACACTTTACTTAGTTTTATGCTTCTCTTTTATCGACTAACATTCTGCACCATAAAGCACTAACATTCTGCACCATAAAGCATTGTAAGTCTCACCACCGTCTTATAAAAGTCTAAGCGGTACTTTTTATGGCATTTAGGCCTACACTTGATATTTACGCATGGCAATGCCATTTTATATGATTTGTAGAGACAACTAAGTTGGTGTTATGTCATGATCCAAGAGATACTTTTGGAGTGTTAAGTTTGTATTTATGACCACAATTAGAAAGTAAGAATTTGATGTGGTTATTGAATTGATTTTGTGCCCACGTACTTGAAGTTGACAATTTTTGAGCTATTTTATATTTTATTTTCATGAGAAAAATAAGACAAAAGTGTGAGCAATTGTCAACAAAAAATTATTTGGGAAGATCCCCAAGTATCATACTGGATTATTTCAAGAGGTTTGTAAACGTGAGAAAAAAACTTAGAGAAAGG
This sequence comes from Phalaenopsis equestris, assembly GCF_001263595.1. Taxonomy (NCBI): domain Eukaryota; kingdom Viridiplantae; phylum Streptophyta; class Magnoliopsida; order Asparagales; family Orchidaceae; genus Phalaenopsis; species Phalaenopsis equestris. The sequence continues at coordinate 2,703,671 of NW_018164951.1, read as the reverse complement.
GAATCTGACTCTTTATATAGCTATTAGTGTTGCAAAAAATTGACATAGGTAGTCGTCCTAGAAATTTTTGTTGGTTGCTAATGATGAAGAGAACCAAGTTGTGTTGATGGCCCAGTCTGCAATGTTAGTTGTTGGAGGAAGTTTTGGATAGAGGTGCAGCTGTCTAAGAGTGAGGCTGAGTAGGCTAAATCAGGTAGATGCCATTGCAACTGTGATCCCAAGAGCTAGCTAGGTCCTTGAAACCTTGATGTTGCCAAAGATACAGAAAAATTACCATCAGTGTTGAGTTATTAAACAAAGAAGAGATTAAGTAATAGTTTGAAAACATTGAGAAAATGAGAAAGTAGTTACTTATGATTAAATCTCAATAGAAGTCCACTGGATAAATTTGAGATGGAATGTACCATGCATTTTCAATGAGCACTGGTTCAAAACCTTGATAGGGAGAGGATTTTAGAATATAGTTGAAACTAGATGTAAGGTGAGTTGAAGCTTTGGAATCAAGGTAAGACAAGGTGAGATAAATTTTGTGTAGCTAGTAGAGCTTGTAAGTTGAAACAAGCATTTTGAGTGGTATAGCTGAAACTCGTTTGATGTCGATAAATGACAGTTGAATGTCTGGATTTCCCGCAAAATGACACCAGATTGTAGCGGTTGAGCTATGACACCCCCTTGTGTGAGTGATGTTGTCCACCCCTTCTAAAGAGTTCAAATAACCTGTGTCACAGCCTGTAGGTATGGAGCCTTTCCCCCCCTGAGAGACAAACAATGAGAGCTAATTAGGGGTCAGTTGTAGCAATATGCTAGCTTGCTTTTTTCACAGCAATACTTCTATCTTCATTCCATATGTGTGAACAGAGATGATCTAGGCTCACAGAAGTTAGCTTTGTACGAATAAAGGTCTTGAAGGCTTGATAGATACCCAGTTGGGATACCTAGTTGGCCATTGATAATGTATAGAATGACATCTTTGGCATCAATATGAGAATCGACAACAAAGACATTGTCAACGAGATTTGATTAATGAGATATATTTGGTTACGAATATATTTTCCACAGATATGTAATGCAGATCATTCTTAAGCTTCATTACACAGGAGTGGTTGGAGAATTGTAGATGTTTTTCAAGACATCGAAGCAAGTGACCAGATAGATTGAGGACATGTAATAGAATTGAGAAAGTGATTGTTGAGTATAATGTTGCTGCCAACTTTTGGTGTAGCAGCCTCCATGAAGTGTCATAACATCATCAGACAAGTCTTGAGATGGACAGTCAGAAGTTTCATCAAGAAGTCCAGTAAAGCCATTTGCATTGAAACATATGAGAATTAGTCCTCCAAATGGGGCAGTTGTCACTTGTAAACTTGTAAGGGAAGCGTTGAATATACTTGATGTTTGTCACTAGAAATTTAGGAGGTATCTAAACGTTAACATTCTGTACAGTAGATGGGATGGAGTTAGCACAATTAGCATCATTTACAAAGGAAGCTTGAGAATGATTCATGATTACATGAAAAGGGAATACTTGGATGAAAGATGAGCTGATGCGGTAATGCAAGGGCCCTAATACTATAATGAAATGCAAATACGAGTTTGTGAAGAAGAACAAAAACAAAGAAGCGGTAAGAAGGACAATGAATAGTGCCACATTGCTGAAATGAAGAAAGGTATTGAATAGTTCCTTATATGAATTCTGATAAGACATTTGGTATTAAACATTTGAGTTAATTACAAAAGATCAGAGGTAATGATGCTATAACGGAGCAGCAATGGTGTGATCCATTGATTATGGTTCCATTTCAAACAGAAAGGCGGCTACTCCACACTAAGGCCCACTTGGATTAGTAGAAATGTGGCGACTAACTATATGCCACCGTACAATTTTAGCCCCTTTCAAGTGGAACTTCATCTGGAGCTTTCAAGTTCTTCCAGCACAAGCGAGCACTATTTTCTTGCACCAGAACTAGAGTTGTCGGAAAAAGTATATATATGCATGTGTGCTTGTGTTTATGTGCACGCATATATATATATATATATATATATATATATATATATATCATTCGGTAATGCAAGGGGCAACTGGACCTAATTTGTTGCCTATCATACCCATGCAAAGAAATAAGAGCATAATTAGTGCATTATACTGAGAAAAAATCACCCTACCCATGCTAAAAAGGGGGTTAATTAAATCTTATACATCCCTATCAAGGCTAGTACAACATAAAAAATAAATAAATAAAATGAAATGCAATTATAAAAGTTCCCCCACTGCATTAAGAAAGATATGCTTACTTTCAATGAACGTGTAATACCCCTAATATGATAAAGATGAAAATATGAATCCTAATGCACGACTATTTAGGTTAACTAAACTAAATTAATCCAAGTAATTGAGTTTAGTAATTATTTAAAAGTGATATTAATTAAATCATGATAGATGATTTAAATAGAAAGATATTATTGGCTTGATCGTTGTGACTATCAATATTTCCTAGAGCAAAACTCAACTTATAGCACAATTTTATTGGTTATCATCTTGTTGAGATGTACAACTGTGTACTTTAACTTTCAACTTCTTTAAAGTAAGCGTCTCCATTTCAACATTGAACAAACAGAAAAGGGAAATAGCTAATACAAAGTACTTCTCATTGAAGCAAAGATAAAATGTCAACAAATATCCTTAGAAAAGAATTAAGGAGTCGAAAATTCTCCAAAATTACTCAATTATCATCATAAATTAAACACTAAATGCCTATAGTTTGCAATCTACAAAAACATTTACAGTGACTAACAAGTCAAAAAACTAAAATAGGGTATTGTTGGAGGAAAAGATTTTACTTACGCTGGATGAGCACCAATCAATGCAACTGCCATCATTGTACAATTGTGGGCTGCAGTAATACCTCTTGGATCATCTTCAAATACAACACACTTTGAAGGTTTTCGATCTAACTGCCAAAAAATGAAATTGAAACAAGGGAATCAGATCTATTATCAGAGTGATATAGCTATCTATCGATCTATATTTATATCTATATGTATGTATGTATGTATGTATGTATGTATGTATGTATGTATGTATGTATGTATGTATGTATGAAATGTTCAACAATTAAGGACTGATGGAAAAAAAAAGCCATGATGCCATTTTGTGATCTGGAAGGTTCAGTACAGTTGATAGCACAGACATAAATCTGGCATTAAATTATGTTACTATGTTTAAAAGAAACAGTACGAATAGTAGCTATCCTCCAATGTGCACTTTTTTTCAAATAATTCGCCAAAAAAATTATCCGAGACCCCATGGAGAATAAAAAAGCTCGGTTCAAAGGAATAATGATTCCAAGAATCATTGGCATATCATGTCAGAATTCTTGTTTAACTGTGGATAAACTCAATAGTAAATTTTAAAAATATCAAAAATAGGTAATTGGATCATCTAATGCCTAACAATCACTCAAGTTGGTTATGTGGACCTTCATCATTATCAACCAAATGTACATCTCTAGCAAAGTAAGCGACAAAAATCCATGCTAAGAAAAAACACGTTAAAACATTTATAGCATTTATAAGTACACAAAAAATGCTTATAATAAGGTTTCAAGAGAAAGCCTTTGGAGAGTTCTAGAGAAGAAAGGTGTTGATATGACTTATATTCAAATCATTAAAGATAGGTATATAAGAGATATTACTTATGTTCGAACAGAAGTAGGATTGACCAAATATTTTCCAATTTTGGATTAAATCAGGGATCGACTTTACGCCCCTATCTTTTTGCTTTAGTTATGGATGCTCTTACTGGATATTTACTAGAGGATGTACCTTGGTATATGTTTTTCGCTGATGACATCCTTCTTATGGATAAGATTAGAGAAAAAGTTCAAGAAAAACTTGAAATATGGAGTTCTACATTGGAGTCTAAAGGCCTTTGTTTGAGTAGAACTAAACTGAATACAAGGAATGTAATTTTAGTTGTAGTAGCTCTAGAGGTAGAATTGTAATTATGGGTGATCAAATCATTAAAAAGAGTTAACGCTTTAAATATCTCCGGTCTATTGTTCAAAGTGATGGTGATATAAATGAGGATGTTATTAGTAGAATTCAAACTGGGTAGTTAAAGTGGAGGAATGCTTCGAGCACATCGTGTGATAGAAAAGTACTGTTTAGACTGAAAGAAAAATTCTATAAGATGGTGGTGAGACCTGCAATGTTCTATGGTGCAGAATGTTGGTCTTTAAAAGAGAAGCATAAAACAAAGATAAGTGTTGTCGAGATGAGAATGCTTAGGTGGATGAGTGGCTTGACACAATTAGAGAGAGTCGTATTAGATTGTTTGGTCACATTAAACGTCAATCATCTGATATTCGGTTAGGAGAGTAGATGTTTTAGATTTAAGTTATGTTAAAAAAGGCAGAGACCAAGAAAGACTTAGGCATATTGTATAAAAAATGATCTTAATTTATTAGAATTAAATGAAAAATTGACACTCAATAGAATGCCATGGAGAAAAAAGATTCATGTAGCCGACCCCATTTAGTGGGATAAAGGTTTGTTGTTGTTGTTGTATAAGCACACAAAAGCATAAGCAAATGCATTTGGGTACATATGAGTTCGAGAAGATCTACTGATACCGGAGAAAAAAGACTCAATCCGATACGAAAAAACACAATTATTATTACAGAATTCAAAATAATACAAACGAGACTCTTGCAAGATGAAATCATGACAACAAACAACAACACAAGTATAAAGACACAACACATAGACTCCAATAAGGGTGACGATAGCAAGTGGGGATGTTGGCGGTAGTAGGTTGAGGGAACTAGGGTCAGTGGTAAGGAAACAAGGGAAGGGACAGCAGGTTTGACTATAGGGAAGGGGGAGCAGCAATTAGATGACAGTTGGAAGGCGCAAGGGTCCACTGGCGGGATGCTAGAGGTGAGCCAGAGGGGAACAACAAGATATCCTATGGGAAGGAGTGGGCAAGGGTTGCGGCGTGCTGAAGGTGAGCCAGAGGGAGGGCAGCAAGTTGATGACTATTGGACTGCGTGGGATAGGGGGTTGTGGAAAGATAAATATCTCGTCAAGGTCATGCTACAACTGGAGCACCACCCAGACTCTTGGAGACGGTCACCTCGAATAAGTTACAGTTAGAGCATCTTCCGTCGTTGGATACAACCTCCAAAAGGGAAGAATGTCTCAAAGGCAGTAGGTGAAACCAACAATCATCTAAAAACCTCCACTCTAACCTCAGAAAAAAGGACCTACATAAAGAGGGGATTAGTATATAAAATAGGTAAAGAGTAGGATGTGAAAACTTACTATTGTTAAAAGGATGAAACTAAAGTTAAAATTTTTAGATGAAAGTAGTAGGAAAATTATTTTACTATATATAGTGTGAAAAATTGAATTCTTTAAAAATTAAGGATTTTTTGAATAAAACTTTTTAAAGAATTGAGACTCTATTAAAATTCTTTTTCAAAAACTAGTACTACATTTATTGAAAAAAAATTTTTAATTTTACGAAAGAGATAGTGAAATTCAAAATCATTAAAGGTCTATCCATATTTAGTAATTCTCACATAAATGAGTAAGGATTAAAAAGATCCTAAATAAAAAGAAAAATCCTAAAAGAAAAAAAAAGAAAAAAAAAAGAAGAGTAAAAGAAAACTAAAAAGAAAATATGTGGGGAAAAGCATGAGGATTAAGACCTAATTAAAAATTGATTTCACTTGAATTTTTCTAAATTAAAAATTGATTTCACTTGAATCTTTCTAAGGAAGAAAACTTAGGATCAATACTAAGCTTAAATTCAGAAAGTATTAGTAAAATTATTTTCAAAATAGAATCCATAAATTCTGAAATTAATATTTTTCTAAGAATCCAAAATTTGAAAACTTTTCAATTATTTTTGAATTAAATAGAAAAACAGGAATTATAACGAGAAAGCATCAAGAAAGGGAAAGAAAGGGGGACTATGGTTATTGCAACAGCTACAGTAACATGTTAAGCTCCCGCGTCATCTACTAGGTATAAAAGCAAAAGAACTAAAAATTCATACAAAACTTGAACACTGAAATTGCATAGAGAACCATAGAATATTAGAAAAGATAGTGCAAATTAAGAGAAAGCAATCAATATAGCAAACAAATGACCAATTCCACTTCACAGAGTATTGCATCTTCACACCTTCAACGCAGCTGATAGAAATCTATGAGCTGTTGATTCCATCCCATCCTCTTCTGTCACAACAGCCTGCAAATATCAAAATACGAAGAAATTGAAAGGACGTCTTCATGATTTCAAAATACTGCCCACACCCACACCCATCTAACATGCAGAAAGTCCAGGATTAGTTGATATAAAGCCTGCTCTTTATAAATAGAAAGAGTAATAAGAAAAGATAGAAAGATTTACATACATACCACTCAATTCCTATGTATTTAAATATCTAACACCTAAACTTCAATTTTTACATATATACCACCTTTTCTATGCATGAAAAGATGTAATTCACTTTTTAAAAGATAAAAAGTAGTATTTTTGATGTGATATGAAAAATTCGGGTGGTATAAAAGTAAAAGTAAAGTTTCGGTATTAGATGTGTAAATAAATATGAACGGTGTGTTATGTATATAAATGCCCCTAAAAGATATTAAACCTGAAAATACTTGCTGATTCCCATTCGTTTTAAAGTTTCAAGCATAATTTTACGATCAAGGCATGACACAACAGCACAAGGTGTCCCAGCAGTATAAACGGCATCCAACCATTCCTTTAAACCTTTCATTGGAGTGTCAAGCTGTAACGATTCGAAGCCATAGTTGTTATAATAAAATGAAACTCATGAGAAAGTGATTCAAAGAATGCATTAGGAAATATCCGACCTTGAGAAGATTTTGATAATACAGCAGTGAAAGCCTCGACTTCAACTTCTCCAACCTACTCTCCTCTTTTTCCCAGCACAAAACCTATATGTCAGAAAATAAGACTCACAATATCACAATTGAAAAACAGATTGAACGAGCAACCTTAAAGAAAAACAGTATTCTTGAAAAGCGGGAATCAAAATGGATCCAAAGTTACTGAGCTACTGAGAAAAGAAAAGAAGAAATGAGCAAATAGCATGCAGTAGGAAGGATTAAAAGAGAAGTGAATCAAGACTCAAAAAACAATTTCACATGTATATATCACCCAAGATTGATGATAAATGGCAAGTACAAAAAAAAAAAAAAGAACAACAAATAAATTTGTAACAACCTAAAAAGAATCCAGTCTCCAATAGGATAAACAGTTTCTTTTAAAAATTGAAGGCTCCAAGCAAATATCCAATAGGGGGATCAGGCATCTAAGAGGAAAAACAAATTTGAATTTTATCTCTCAAAGTAAGTTACAACTAGTTCTTAAAAGCTCACACCAAATAATAAAACATCTTTAATTGTTCAGATTTAAGAAACTATTAGCTTTAAGTGCCTGCTTGTTTCAATGATAGAATTAAAGCGCTCATGCATAGTTTTGAAAATGAGCTTCATTTTAGTAATTTCATTAATATTTGATTGATTCGCATGGATTGACTTCTGTGTATTCAGCTTCAGTATTTACTTAGATTACAGTGAGTTTCATTGTTATCTATAATCTCATTAAATCCTATAATATTTTGTATTTCACCAATATGAGTAAAAGTAGCACTCTAAGTCAATCGCCTTGAAATGATACAACTTTTTATTATCATTTTATGTAAAAATCAAAATGACGGCATTAGACATACAAGCCCTCATAAGTGAACCTCACTTTTAACCTTTATAAAGGTGAAATCCAAAGAAAAATCTCACATTTATCCGATTTCGGCCAGCATCAAAACTCAGTTCTGACCACTTTCAAACACTTGGACTAAAAAAAAAACAACAACAACTAGCTCTTAGGAAAGTTCCCTTTCTGATTATAAACAAAAACTTTGTTGCTACCAGGAAAGACAATTAAACAAAAAATTAGCAGATCAACTCGTCCAACTAATTTTGCATAGAGATCCCAAGTGACATTTGTAACCAATAAAATTTGCTGCAAAACTTTTTCCAAAATTTCAATGCTAATAAGTTTCATCTACATGGACGTTTGCCTTTCAAGTAGCACTAAGAAATGAGAAGCATGGCATGTCTAGGGATTTGGATATAAAATGTCTCGTCAAAGAGCTCATTAATTTGAATATGTTATAATGTCTTATAACCAAGATAACGACGCTTTTAAACTACAATATAAGGATACTGCAAAAACATTTCTAAAAAAAAACCTAAAATAGGGTTCTCGTAAGTTAGTGAGAGAAAAAAAGGCTGAATAAAATTTAAATCCCACAAAATATCAAATCGCATTAATAATATCCTCCTATGTACACAGCATAGCTACACAATAACATGATATATATCAAGGAATGCATTAAAAAACCTAAGTTTCTAACCTTTTGCAGAACATGATCAGCAGCAGTGTTAACAATAGTTCTAAGTACATGGCCAGCAGTTGGGATCTCCCTTCCTGCTCAAAAATTGACTTTAATGAAATAAAACATGTGAATATAGGACAAAAATACAATAACTTTCCAGAAAAGGCGGGATATCATGCATAACAAAAAATTGTCATTTATGAAATTGCACTAGTTTGAAACTTATTATCAAGCATCCTTTCAATATCAGGAAGCCTATTAGTTAGGCTTTATATAGTACAAAACGTATGTTTCCCATAGTCTAAAGATGAATCTAGATGGCAGAAAGCAAGATTACAATGGTGTAATACATGTTCAATTAAAAAAATAGGAAATAACAATTTAATACAGTGACATCAATAAATCTCTCTGAAATTCAAAACACTACAAGTTAAGTAGATAAAAAGGTTGCTCAGCATTACTATGATTCCATAAACTATATATAAACTAAATGAGCCTCTTATGATCATATCATTGCTCATATAGTCATGAAGAAAAAGGAAAAAAGAAAAGAGAGGGAGGCATGAGGCGGAGGAAGCATGGCTGAAGAAGTGAAAGGAAATTTAACCATGTAAAAGGTATCATAATTGATATAAGAAGACTCAAGTGTCCAGTGTTCGTAGTACAACTGTATGATATAATGCATGAAATCATCCACACAAAATCAAATTCGCAGCTCAAGAGCATCAACATAAGCAAATATATCTCTTTTAATGAAATTAGAAGACATGGAAAATGCACGCAAACAAGAATTTAATGGCAGCTAAATAGAATATTAGCATACAATTCAAAATCAATGACAAATACAAGTCGACTAAAAATCACATCGCAAACAAAAATATCAGCTTGCATTAGTTTTGAACAAACCCACAAGTCACAAGCATCAAATAAAGTACCCAATTCCAGAAGATGCAGATGAACAAAACCACAAGCCACAAGCACAAGTTCCGACCACTGTATAACAGCAGGCAAACAGGTTCTGCACCTTATCAGGATCAGACGAAAATCCTGAACCACATTGACAAATATCTCTTTGTTGACCTCATTTTTGTGAGGTCTTGTCTTCTCCTCCTTGGAGCCTAGATTCTAGCTCTAGAAATTCCTACTGACCATCCTAGAAAACTAGAATTGAGACTCACCTTTTTAGAAATTCCAGCCACTTCTTATTTTTCTTTGATGTCTAACATTTATGGCACAAGACCATCGTCTTATGAATGAGCGGTTATGGGCTATTTTGTGAAGACTCAGAGGAAAAGTTCCCAATAGAACTTCAAGCCTTAGGAAGACATCGTCACGACCTTTTTCGTCACATACACATCAAATACACAAAGTTCACGACATTGCACGAAATCGGACTTCAATTAGGCCCAAAGGACAGGCGAAAATGCGAACTTCTCCGGATGACCTCCGACGACAAATTGGACTGCGCCAACGCGTCCGGGATACCAATTTTGGTAGGAAAGGACACCCATATTGCCATATTTTCGACACGAGAAAATTGGCACGCAAATCGATGAATTCGTCAAAACGACTTCCGACGGAGAAACAGACCGCGCCAACACGTCCGGCACCTCAGCATTACGCCAA
>NW_018164951.1:2690562-2692991 GCF_001263595.1 Phalaenopsis equestris | reverse complement strand
CGTCAAAATTACCTAAAAATGACATCAATTTTGTTATGTTTTGATGCATGGGTGAAACACAAATTAAAATTTTATTTTTCAAAAATCTTAAATATTTTCTTAAATCATATTTAACCTAACCTTATTTAGGTTTTCACTGGCTCGCTTAAGCACGATTAAATCCTCCATCTTGCGCTCGGCTCGATCCCGCGACCGCTCCTCGCCCGTGCCCTAGCTCCACGATCCGCGGCTCTCCTCTGCCATTCGCGCGTGAGACGGCTCCCCTTCTCCTCACACGCGGCATGCCGCTGCCGATTGAGCACGCGGCTCGTCTCCTCGAGTTCCTCTCGACGGAACGTTCCCCCAACCGCGATATTCCACCTGGCCGACCCTTTCTCTGCCCCAGGTCGCATTTCTTCTTGCTTTAAATTTTTCTCCTCCTCTCCCCTCACACGATTTGCTGGCTAGGGTGGCTGGTAGGTGGCTTCTCCTCCATCTTTTCTTTGCTTTAAAACACCACTTTTTGAGGGTGTGTGTGCTGGCCGAAATTCTGAAAGTGGGGAAGTGCTGCAAAAATCTCCTCTAACTTCATTCTCACTTGTTCTTTTCATTCTCTTGTGCTTGGAGCTGAGGAAGTGTGGGTGGCTGTTTACGTGAGGCTTTTAAGAAAGATTTCTGTGGGAGTATTTTTCTTGAACCTGTTTTACAGTGCTTTGCTTTAAATCTGCTGAAGTGAGGTATTCTTCTCCCCTCTTTTATTCTTGCAATATTTCGGATGGCATGAAAATATTTCCTATCTCATGTAGAAGCAAGATTTCGGGCTTGGTTTGGCTCTTTAAAGTTGGATCTTTATTGAAAAATTTTCTCTATTTAATTAGCTCATTTGATGGGCTCGGTTTGGACTCTTTTTGGAATCATATTAAATGTTAGAAATCATGTTTCTGGGGCCTTTATCTTGCACTTCTTGCTGCCCCTTTGTTGTCTAAATGTTGGAAATTATGTTTTTGGGGTCTTTATCTTGTACTTCTTGCTGCCCCCTTATTGAAATACATGCTGGAGAGTGTTCTAAATGTTGGAAATTATGTTTTTGGGGTCTTTATCTTGTACTTCTTGCTGCCCCCTTATTGAAATACATGCTGTAAAATCATATTAAATGTTGGAAATTACATTTTGGGGCTTTTATCTACTTCCTTTGCTGCCCCTTGTTGAAATATATGCTGGAGAGTGTTTTAAATGTTAGAAATCATGTTTCTGGGGCCTTTATCTTGCACTTCTTGCTGCCCCTTATTGAAATACATGCTGGAAAATCATATTAAATATTGGAAATTACATTTTGGGGCCTTTATCTTGCACTTCTTGCTGCCCCCTTATTGAAATACAAGCTGGAGAATCATATTAAATGTTGGAAATTACATTTTTGAGGCTTACTTTTTTTTTTTGCTTCTCTTGCCACCTCTTGTTAAAGTGTATGCTAGATTTGAAACTTGGTTTTGGGATGATGCCTTAGCCATGATTTTTCTATTCATTTAGCTGGGTTTGAGTCTTGGTTTTGGAATGTTGCCTTTCTCGCGAGCTTTTTGATTAAAATTGAAATTAAAGGGCTTTGATAATGGTGTTTTTTTTTTAGAGGTATAGAAAGATGCTTCCTATGAATTGTTATCCTATATTTTATGAAATGAAGAAGGCTTTTGAAGTTTCCCATTTTGAGTTTGATATAAATTGAAATCATGTTGGGTTTGGAAATCCATAAAAGCGCTACTTGGAAAGGATATCCTTCTCGGGATTGATCCGATCATTTTTTTTTTCTTACTGTTTCGCTCCAAGTTTTACTGATTTGACTTTGTTTTAAAAAGTGCATCGGCCTCTTTTTCGTTTGTTTTGTTTTTTTAACGGTCAAGTTAAAAATGAGAATTTTCAATTTAATTATCTTCAGAAATGATTCATGGTCTTAAAAAAATATGAGGAAAAGAGAAAGAGAGAAAATTAAAAATAAGATTTGAATTTTCGAGGTGATAAAACCTAAAGGGGGGATAGAATAGTGAACCATCTACCGTTCCTTTTGCATATGAAAGATAAAATTGTAAATTCGAAGAATAGTTGGGGGTTGGAAGAAAGTGAGAGTTTAGATAACAATTAGGGACCTGGATTGGAAATATTAGTAGACCTGCACTTAGGTTCCTTAAGTTTTGAATCAACTTAAATCCAACTACCCTAAGTAGGATTGAAACACACTTCACAACCCTTTTGCCAAAACTATAGGTTTATCCCCTAGGTTTCAGGAGTCTGATGGTGAACTAAGCTTAATCTAAAGATGTTTGAGGGTTAGTTGAAAGACACTTAGTTGAAGTTAAACACTTTAAGACACCTCATGTAAACTAAAGTGTAGGCTTTCTAGATCTTAGAGAGCTAATCTTGAGAGAGTTTATCATCCTAATTTTCAAATGACCCTA
>NW_018164951.1:2686484-2690462 GCF_001263595.1 Phalaenopsis equestris | reverse complement strand
TCCAAGGCTTTTAAAAATGCTCTTTTGTGAAAAAAAGGCAAAAAGCCCTGTGTCTTACGCCCAATAGACCCCAGTTTTGAGCAGGGCCCAGGTAACTTCACGTTGCTCAATGTGTCATTGAGTGTGCAAGGGTTACGGAGGGCAGCGAATTGGTGTGCTTTGAGTTATTTTTTCTCCAATCTCTCTATATATTTTTATTTGGTTTGGTTTTTTTATTTGTTCATTTTCAAAAGAAATATTTCTATGTTTGTTAATGAATCTATTGGGAAAGGACACATCTTATGTTTTGATGTTGCTCTTACAATTTTTGTGTTCGAGTTAGATGCATAGTTGTAATGTATTAGGTGTTTGATTCATTTCAGGAAAAAAATGTTAATATATGCTTGATTGATTTTCCTAGTGTATAATTATGCTCTGTTTGAATGTACAAAGTAGACTCATTTACCAATAGCTTTCATTTATTTTATCTGCTTCAGAGATATAAAATACACTTTATATTCTTTTGAGATATTCTTTTTCCAAGTATGTAAATTTAATTAACTACTTGATCATATAGGAGCTTCTTGTAAGAACTTTGATATATTTCTTTCCACTATAATAAACATGGAAATAATATAACATACATCTTTGTTAGTCAAACATCCCAAAATTTTAATGATCTCATCACTAATATTCACATTCATCTGTCATAGTATTCTCTTTGGGTCACATGAGTGCTTTTTAGCTGTGTTGAGTATTGTGGAGCCTCGTCCACCATTTGATTTAACAGTTTTGACATCTATAAAAGTTAAGTAAATTGCATTTAATTCATTCCTTCCTTTATTTGATTCTCCTGCGTTCCTCCTGTTGGTGAATTAATAATTATGATTGCTTAATATTGCTTTTTCATATCTCCCGCCATTGCTTATTTTGGGAAGGCTGCTAATTAAAGGCTGCTTCTGTAATTATTTCCTTCTCTCTTCGTTATTCACGGTTGCGTCCTCCATGATTATTAGGCGTTGCCTTATTGGGCAAAATTGGGCCAATAAAAGCAGAAGTAGGATTTGCATATGAAGCATCTCCCTTGGTTTTCTCTTCTGCAACTGACGTTGGCTTACGGGGTAGAGCTTCGAATCGCATAGCTTGTATTCCCTGTGTTTCTTTTTCTGTGAGGTGGCTTACGGGTAGATAGGGAGAGAGAATGAGGTGAGGAGAGAGAGAGAGGAAGAGAGATTAGTGTTATTCTTGTAATTTTTGAAGCAATCGACGATGTAATTCCTCTAGTTAATAAAATCACCTATAGCTCTGTGGACGCATGCAATTCGTTGAATCACATAAATCAGTGTGTTTTTGTTGTGTTTTAGATTTGTGAATTTGTCATTCTAGTTTTACGTTTTATTGTCGTTGTTTTTTACAATAATTGGTATCAGAGCTCTGGTTTCGGGTCTAAGAAAGAACGATAGTCGGAGACGAAACGTTGGTATCAGGGATCGAGACGTTTAATAACAGATTTTGGTTACTAGAGAATGCAGATAGAGAACTACCTCTATGGGAAGAAACTTCATCTTCCGTTACTGGAAAAGTGACCGGAAAAGATGGACAAGATTGAATGGAATTTGTTGGATTGACATATTCTGGGAGTTATTCGATTAACCCTCTCGAGATTTATTGACCACAACATCATCAAGGAAAGGGCTACTGCAGATTTTATGACAGTTTTATTATGTACATATGAAAAGTCATCGACGAATAATTAGATGCACTTGATGAAAAGTTATTAAACTTGAAGATGGCGGAAAGTGTGTTTGTTGCTCAACACCTGAATGATTTCAATACTATAATAAATTAATTGTTGTCTGTTGAAATTAATTTTTATTGTGAGATATATGCGTTGATATTATTGACTTAATTGTCAAATAGTTAGGAAGTCATGATGTTAAAAATTAGCAATTTAACAGGTAAATCTAAGCTGAAATATGATTATATTGGTGATTTGATTTTGGCTGATGAGGCCCGCAGGAAAGATTCTGACGAGACCTCGGGTTCGAGTTCGACGCTGAATGTTGATTCTAGGAGATCAGAAGTCAATGACTCAAACAGAGGAAGATTGAAATCATAGCACGGAGGCAAGAGTAAGTCAAAGTCTAGTCAGCAAACAACCTGCTGGAATTGGGCAATGCTGACCACATTATAAGAACTTCAAAAATCCAAAAAAAGATGAAGAGTAATTGTGCTAATGTTGTAACTGAAGAAGTACATGATGCATTATTGCTTACAGTTCACAGTTCTGTTGATGACTAGATACTAGATTCAAGTGCTTCCTTCCATACATCTTGCAACCGGGAGTTAATGTGAAACTATTTTGTAGGTGGCTTTGAGAAGGTGTATCTTTCTGATGGAGAAGCTCTGGACATGGTGGGGATGAGAAACATTAAATATTGCACTATCTAACAAGAGCAAATATACTTTGCAAAATGTTAGACACACCCTTAAGTTGAAGAAAAATTTCATTTTTATTGGACAACTCAGTGAGGGTGGTCATACAATAGTGTTCTCAAAAAGCTCTTGGAATATTATAAAAGGGGCACTGGTACTGGCTCGGGGTAAGAGAACTAACACTCTATATGTGCCTACAGGTTTACTCAGGTTTGATCACGTGAGTCGGAAGGGCATGAAAGAACTGAAGTTAGTTGATCTCGACATGTGTGAGAGTTGCATTATGAGGAAGCAGAATGTTAGTTTCTTGAAAGGTGGCAGAGCGTTAAAGGCTGGAAAACTAGATCTTGTACACATAAATGTGTTAGGACCTTCTTCAGTGGCATATCTTGGAGACTCTCGTTACTATGTCAGATTCATTGATGACCACAGTAGAAATGTAAGGTTTGATGATCTACCAGATGTCACAATGCAGATCTGTGATGAAAGTGATGAGGAGAGTGGGTCCAGGGCACCCATTCATATTATTTCGCTGTCAGCTTCCGAGCAGTCCACTCGTGCAGCTATAATTCACAAGTCAGTCAGGAATCAACGTTCTCCACAATGTTTCTCACCAACCTTGAATTACATTCTGCTGACACTGACATATGGTGGAAAATCGCAAAGCTATGAAAAAACCTTGCAAGATGAAAAATTGAGCAAGAGAGAGCAGACTGTGAAGGAGGAGATGGATTCTCTGCTTGGAAATCAGAATTGGGAGTTAGCAGAACTTCCACTGGGGAAGAAGAAATTGCACAACAAGTGGGTGTACCCGTTGAAGACCGCGTTTGATAGTCGTAAGATGTACAATGCTAGACATTTTGAAAACGGCTTTCAACAGCGGCATGATATTGCCCATACAGTGGGAGTTGTAAGCAGAAATATGAGTAAAACAAGAAAGAGTCTGAAGGTAAAAGGTTATGTTGACGTTTATATGTCGACTGAGGGTGTTACTCTTGAGAAGATAAAGTTGTGATCTACTTCAGTTAGTCTTCTAGCTTGAAGACAAGAGTTTTTAGTTGTAGGGGTGGATGATATCTCTTTTGGAGAAAAGGGCGACGCAGCTAGTTGATGGAGCAGTTTGTGTCTCAGTATCCAATGGTGAGAATTGTTGAGTATTGTGGAGCCCGGTCCATGATTCGATTTGACAGTTTCTACTTCTATGGAAGTTAATTAAATTACATTTAATTCCTTCTATTTGATTCTCCTGCCTTCCTCCTGTTGGTGAATTAAGCAAAGCAATAATTATGATCGCTTAATATTGCTTTTTCATATCTCCCGTCGTTGCTTATTTTGGGAAGGCTCCTAATTAAAGGCAGCTTCATTAATTGTTTCCTTCTCTCTTCGTTATTCACAGCTGCTTCCTCCATGATTATTTAGTGTTGCCTTTCAAAGCTTATATTTCCTGTGTTTCTTTTTCTGTGAGGTGGCTTACAGGTAGATGGATAGAGAGAAGAAGGTGAGGATAGAGAGAGGAAGAGAGATGAATTTATTCTTGGAATCGTCGAGGCAATCAACGGTGTA